>NW_027259217.1:0-30000 GCF_045791955.1 Oncorhynchus clarkii lewisi | reverse complement strand
CACACCAAGATGGTGCAGGCAGGACACTAACACACCAAGATGGTGCAGGCAGGACACTAACACACCAAGATGGTGCAGGCAGGACACTAACACACCAAGATGGTGCAGGCAGGACACTAACACACCAAGATGGTGCAGGCAGGACACTAACACACCAAGATGGTGCAGTCAGGACACTAACACACCAAGATGGTGCAGGTAGGACACTAACACACCAAGATGGTGCAGGCAGGACACTAACACACCAAGATGGTGCAGACAGGACACTAACACACCAATATGGTGCAGGTAGGACACTAAAACACCAAGATGGTGCAGGCAGGACACTAACACACCAAGATGGTGCAGGCAGGACACTAACACACCAAGATGGTGCAAGCAGGACACTAACACACCAAGATGGTGCAGGTAGGAGACTAACACACCAAGATGGTGCAGGCAGGACACTAACACACCAAGATGGTGCAGGCAGGACACTAACACACCAAGATGGTGCAGGCAGGACACTAACACACCAAGATGGTGCAGGCAGGACACTAACACACCAAGATGGTGCAGGCAGGACACTAACACACCAAGATGGTGCAGGCAGGACACTAACACACCAAGATGGTACAGGCAGGACACTAACACACCAATATGGTGCAGGCAGGACACTAACACACCAAGATGGTGCAGGTAGGAGACTAACACACCAAGATGGTGCAGGCAGGACACTAACACACCAAGATGGTGCAGGCAGGACACTAACACACCAAGATGGTGCAGGCAGGACACTAACACACCAAGATGGTGCAGGTAGGAGACTAACACAACAAGATGGTGCAGGCAGGACACTAACACACCAAGATGGTGCAGGCAGGACACTAACACACCAAGATGGTGCAGGCAGGACACTAACACACCAAGATGGTGCAGGCAGGACACTAACACACCAAGTGTAGTTCTCATTTCTGTATAAGGCTTAAAATACAGGATCAAATGTTGCTAATGTATGTCACATGATTTAAAACACAGAACCCTAAAATGACAGGTAGACAGGTTTCCGTTGACCCAGGGTTTTAATCAACAAACGCAATATCACCCACCATTGTTTTGACATTTGTAACGGAAAAGGCAGATATGGGAGACATTTTCTCAACTTTGTCAAGATTTTATCCGTTCGACAAGAGTACACTTTTTTTCTTATGTCGAACTTTCCCTTATTGCGACACATGACGATGGAAACAATGTTTTTCGAATAAACGATGATTGACTAATAATTTTGGGGATATCTGGGGTAAGTCAAGTCATGGCCCCAGTTGCATATGCAACTCAAAAATGTTTGCTAGGAAACCCATAACCTAATAGCCTATGTACATTATGGTGACAATGACTTGTGATGAAAATAAGCAGATGGGAAGTTAACACGGGCTTTTTAAACCCTCCTGTTGTGTTCGTTTCATGTTAATTCATTCTGTGTTCCCGGTCCACAATGACCACCCCGTTATAGCTGATTATAAATCCATATTATCGCCTAATGTTGTGTTAGATCATTTTATCAACTTATGTTCTTGTGATAATTACATGTTTTGAACTTCTATTTGCTGTAGGCCTCATTGACCTGAGCTCATACAACTCGTTTTTGAGTTTAAAAAAAGCATAATGTTTGGATTATTTTGACTATAACAAATACTCAGATGAAACATATTGTTTAACAAGGACTCTCTCCTATTCACCAGTGTCATGATTCAAGATATGATCAAAAGCCTCACATACAGTGTATCGTTTGGTCATTGTGCTGCCACAGAATTGTGAGCAAGGCCTCAAAAAAAGATTTATATACCAGAGCTGCGAGAAAAGTTCTATATATTATTGAAACAATGTTGCGATTGTTTGTGAGAATGCCAACAGGTGTGGTTCCTGTGGGGGAAAGATTCTACTGGGGAAAGATTCCCCTGGGGGTTGCCATGGAAGCTAAGAAGGGATGTGGGTGTGTGTGTGTGTGTGTGTGTGTGTGTGTGTGTGTGTGTGTGTGTAACCAGTGCTGTACTGCACCGCTGTCACTCTGCGTTGTGTGTGGTTGATTGAGACTATAGACGTGGGACTTTGGAGATCAGGTAGTTTTAATTAAGCAGAGTTCACTCTCTGCATTCTGCATCTGCATCGAAAAGGAAATAAAACATTTGTAGAGCCACATTATGTTCTGCGAATCGTCGCCTCTTTCTACAACAGATGCACAATAGGAGAGACTGGGATCATTCGAGGAGCTAGCCATCGTTCACACATACAGTAGCCTGCTAATACCTTAGCTAGCTATTAACCACATGTTGAATTCAGAATGTTGATATCATCCTAAAAAGTAGCTACAGGTGCATCTTAACAATACCCTCCACTTATGAGTAACCTCTAAATATACAACATTATTCATGAACAAAACACTGTGTGTATATGACTTTGTAATTAAAAGAATCAAACTTTTCTGAAGACAGAAAAAGCGTGCCTACCTCTCTCAGTGCATCAAAATGATTGGAGCAGGAGCACGCAGGGCAACTCGTAAATACACACTCCTCTACTCCCAGGATGCACCGCAGGGCAACATGTTAGTAGTACACACTCCTCTACTCCCAGGAGGCAGGCATGCATCATAACAAATCAAATCAACACAACATATGAACCTGGTGAAATTCACATAGTACTTTAACAACTGGTACATGTGCTCAAACACACTTGCAAAATGGGGGTCAGGGAGAGGAAGTGTGTCCATCTGATGAATGGGCATGTGCCCGAACTCAATTTTAAACACTAATTTGTAGTCTCACCCGTTCATTTCTAATGACCGGTCATTATTGACCGGGAACACCACAGGTGGACCAAAGTTAAATAAAACACCCAAAGTGTAATGAAAATTCATCAAAGTGTATTTTGTGTGTTCAGATGCCCTTCGTGGACAAAGTCATGTGACCTCATGTGACCATTTTCTCAGAGAGAAAACGTGTAAATCGGTCCAATTCCACCAGTACACAGCAGGAGGGTTAATTAAGAAGCATAAATATATGTTATTTCTACAGGCCTCACAGATTGATCAAATGAATTAGATCCAATGATTTACGGCCTGTAGGGCAGGAGAGGGGGAGGCTTGCTGATATTTTAATTATAATATGCCCACTGCTTGCAAAATAAATATACAAATAATGTTTCTTTGCAGGATAATGATTGTCCTGACTTTCAAGAATTAATTTTCTGGTCGGCTGAATGCATGTTTCACCATCCAATTATTTCAGAACTATAGGACTGGACATTTTCATCATGGCACGGACCGTGGCGCTATGTTGGCAGAGGAGAATTATTAGAATATTAGTCAGTTATTGCATTGAATCCACACTGGCTTTCCGTGGGACATGAACCAGATAAGTGGGGGACACAGGCTGTCACTCGTGTATTAATGCTCAATTTGCCTAAATAAGTCATGGAAACATTTCAACCACTGTAGGTTTTTTTTGGGGGGGGGGACGTTTTTCGTTGTTGGTGTTACGTCATTACGTTAAGCTGGCAATTGTCACATCCTATTTTCTACGTGAACTTTCTAAATGTCGACAAAGAATCACTAGAGAAGTTAATGGAAACAGAGCTCTCTCTCTATAGAGCTGGTATTTAAACTACTACACTAACTAGTACACTAGTTATTCACTGGATAATTAAATACATCCACATATTTGTGTGTGTGTGTGTGTCAGGTGGCCAGTAGGACCCTGGGTATCCCCAGCAGTAAGATCCACATCACAGAGACCAGCACCAACACTGTTCCCAACACCAGCCCTACTGCTGCCTCTGCTTCCTCCGACCTCAACGGAGCCGCTGTGCATGTAAGACAGACTCACACACACTCACCTACTGCTTTCAATATTCTTTACTGCAGCCAATCTTCTAACCTCTCTCTCCCTCTCCCTCTCTCTCTAGAATGCGTGTGAGATCCTACTCCACCGTCTAGAACCCTACAAGACCAAGAATCCTAAAGGATGCTGGGAGGACTGGGTCAGTACCTGTCAATCATATACAGTCTTATTTCTAATTGGATGGTATCATTGCTCGTCTTTAAAGGCCCAATGCAGTCAAAATCCAGTTATTTCCTGTGTTTTGTATCATATTGTACAACAGCTGATGAAACTAGCATTGTAAAGTGTGAAAAAGGTGCTATATCCTGATAGTTGTTGGTTGAAAATACAATTTAATCAGCAGGTTTTTTCATGGGTGAAGTTTTGGCTCGCCTAGTGGCATTACCAGGCGGTTTCATTGAAAATAAGAATTTATTATTTAACTGACTTGCCTAGGTAAACCGGGAGGTCCGTGGGGCGACGCACAATTGGCCTAGCGTCGTCCGGGTTAGGGAGGGTGTTAAGAAGCAGTGCGGCTGGTTGGGTTGTGTATCGGAGGACGCATGACTTTCAACCTTCGTCTCTCCCGAGTTGTAGCGATGAGACAAGATAGTAGCTACTACAACAATTGGATACCATGAAATTGGGGAGAAAAAGGGGTCATTAAAAAAAAAAAAAACTATTATAGTAAGGTATGTAATTGTTACCCAGAAATGATTCGATATAGAGATAAAAATGTTTGAATTGGGCCTTTAACCCAGAGTGCCCTTCCTTTTAAACATCATGTGTTTTAATCAATTACTCATTATCTGTTTTCAGGTGAACGCTGCCTACTTTGACCGGGTCAATCTGTCTGCTAATGGATTCTACAAGTACGTTACCTGGAACACAGTCACAAGAAAATAACACGCAGTGTATTATTACCAAACCCGTTTTAACAATACATGAATCATTTCGGGTTTTTTTTCAAATAGTTTGCCTGTGAGGCAACACAATAAACTACCATAGCTGGTTGCTAGCTTGCTACAATGCTGCTAAATGCTAGCTAATCTGAAATTGCTAGCTAGGCTAAATGCTAGCTGTTCTAGAATGTTGCTAAATGCTAGGTAGGCTACAAATGCTTGCTAGACTACAAATGTTCGATTGATAGGCTAAATGCTAGCTAGGCTACAATGTTGCTAAATGGCACAACTGGAACCGAAAATCACCAGAAAGATTTCTTGGTGTAATTAACTGTTTATTTATGTCTTCCTCAGGACTCCAGACCTTGGTTATGACTTTGAGACCAACACAGGTCGTCCTTTCAACTACTTCAGTTATGGAGTGGCCTGCTCTGAGGTGGAGATAGACTGTCTGACCGGCAGCCACAAGGTGAGTGATGCGCTAGTGTGTGTTTCCCACTTCTCTTGCGTACTTGAGCGATTTTAGGACTGAATCGATTGATAAGACACAAACCAATATCCTCCATCTCTCCATTAGAACATTCATACTTCCATCGTCATAGATGTGGGGAATAGTCTGAACCCAGCTCTGGACATAGGACAGGTAGAGGGGGGCTTTATGCAGGGTGTGGGTCTGTACACCCTGGAGGAGCTGAAGTATTCTCCCGAGGGATACCTGTTCACGCGAGGACCAGGCATGTACAAGATCCCCGCCTTTGGAGACATCCCCACTGACCTCACAGTGTCTCTGCTCCGAGACGCCCCCAACGACAAGGCCATCTTCTCCTCCAAGGTAGGGACTCTTATTGTGAAGGAAGCCCTCTTTCTATTCTTGTGGAACCCCCGTTTAATTAATCATACTTAACACTTCTCTATCTATCTATCTATCTATCTATCTATCTATCTATCTATCTAGGCGATAGGTGAGCCTCCTCTCTTCCTTGCGGCCTCTGTGTTTTTTGCCATCAAAGATGCCATCATCGCTGCCAGGAAGGAGTCAGGCCTTAGTGGGCCCTTCAGATTGGACAGCCCGGCCACACCTGAGAGGATACGCAACGCCTGCGAGGATCGCTTCACCAAACTGGTATGTTCATCACATCTCTTACAGTCCTTGAATAAAACTATGGAGACACACACTGATCTGTTGTTGTTGTTGTTGTTGTTTTGGTTCCAGTGCCCCCCTGCAGAGCCAGGCACCTTCACTCCATGGGCTGTCGTAGTGTAAGACGAACGGAACTAGAGAGAGAAGAAATGCAGAGGAGAGAGAGAAGAGGGGCGAGACGGAGGGGGGAAAGAATAGGATAGCAAGCAGAGAGAGAAGGTTAATCTGTTCCAAAATTATGCCATTCAATTCCTTTGTCTCTGTCTGAGGAAATGGCTGTTCTAATCAGTTTGTCATGGAGACAGAACCCTAATCAGTTTGGAATGGAGACAGAACCCTAATCAGTTTGGAACTCTTACCCTAACGCACACGTGGGTGGATCTCGGTAGTGTAAAGGGGCATCATCTCCTTGTCTCCTGTCTCTCATCCTTACTGAGCTGAGAATTCAGAACAATATAGTGGATGTTGGGGGTCTGCTTTCACCTGTCCACTAGTTTTAGATCAGTGAAGAGGAAGAGCCTATTAAAGATGAAGCAAAGATCTGAAGCCTACCTGGCTATCAGCACTTTGACCTAGGAAGCAGTCCTAGTCCGGTTCCCCACATAGCCACCATGGTGCGTTCCGAAATAGGTCAGGAGGCCACAGATTCTGATTGGAGGAAAGTGTCACTGAGGCCTCGGGAACTGACCAGACCAATCACACACCACTGTAACTGTTGATGATCTTTTTCAAGGGATGTCAATCATTTTCAGACCTCACTGCATATCATATACAAATGACCTATGATCAATTCAATATCTGTCATGATGCCTGTTGTATCCCTTTATCAAATAAGTCAACATCTTGTAGTTGTGTGTAAAAGAGCTGATATTTGTGTGTTAAATTTAATATCATTTCCTAAATGTATGATATTTTATACATGTTAATTTAATTTGCCTTTTGCTAGCAGAAATGGTGATTTTATTTAGTGGTTATATTTTGATTAATAGAGTTTTATAGGAATCATTTGTTTAATTTATTTTATGTGTAATCTCAGGTTTTGGTAAAACAGCACCATCTGGTGGCCGGTAGTGTGTCTGCTGCGCTACTGTTTTCAATTCAACTTAGTTAAATACTACTTGACTGACACAGAATAACTCAATTACTTCAACTACTTGATAAGACTGAGACAAAAAAAAATGTAATTGAAGAATTAGCTTTATTTGACATTTCGATAATGTATAGAGTTTGCCTGTTTGAATAAACATAGATTTCCAATCCTCTGGCTCTGTCCTCTGACTGTGTGTTATGCTGTCTATAAGTGCTTGCTATGCGGTGTGTATACACCCATTCATATTAGTGGATTCGGCTATTTCAGTTACACCCGTTGCTGACAGGTGTATATAATCAAGCACACAGCTATGCAATCTCCATAGACAAACAATGGCAGTAGAATGGCCCGTACTGAAGAGCTCAGTGACTTTCAACGTGACACCATCATAGGATGTCACCTTTCCAACAAGTCAGTTTGTCAAATTTCTGCCCTACTAGAGCTTCCCCCCGGTCAACAGAAAGTGCTGTTATTGTGAAGTGGAAAGATCTAGGAGCAACAACGGCTCAGTCGCAAAGTGGTAGGCAACGCAAGCTCACAGAACGTAAAATGTACTCAGCCTAACCCCTTGACTAGCTCTACGTTAAAGCTGATAAGAGAGAGACCAGAGAGCCATGAAGAAGAGACAAGATTGAGCCATTGTTGTGATTTACAAAATAAAATAGTCATGGAACCTGTGTAGCTGACTGTTCGGATAGAAACTCCTCCTCCCATTGTCACTCTTCTGTCTTCTAACATGTAATCTCTACAGAGTGAAAACACTTCCTCCCATTGTCACTCAGCTGTCTTCTGACATGTAGTCTCTACAGAGTGAAAACACTTCCTCCCATTGTCACTCAGCTGTCTTCTGACCTGTAGTCTCTACAGAGTGAAAACACTTCCTCCCATTGTCACTCAGCTGTCTTCTGACATGTAGTCTCTACAGAGTGAAAACACTTCCTCCCATTGTCACTCAGCTGTCTTCTGACCTGTAGTCTCTACAGAGTGAAAACACTTCCTCCCATTGTCACTCAGCTGTCTTCTAACCTGTAATCTCTACAGAGTGAAAACACTTCCTCCCATTGTCACTCAGCTGTCTTCTGACATGTAGTCTCTACAGTGAATACACTTGCTCATGTTGGTTTCTTCAGTTGTCACTCACTCTTTATTCTCTGATCTGCCTATTCCTTGTGCTCACCTGCTAAGCAGTGAAATCGACCCTGTTATTGACACACACACACACACACACACACACACACACACACACACACACACACACACACACACACACACACACACACACACACACACACACACACACACACACACACACACACACGCGCACACACACACACACACACAGTTTGCATGTGTATTTACTGTGTGTTTGTACCAGTGTGTGTGGACCTGTGTTCATTCAAAAAGCTGCTGGTGATAAATATAATCATATCCTTTCAACAGTGAATCATACCCACAGTACAGTATGGACACAGCACACTCATTAAAAAACAATCCCTCTAATAACAAGTCATTGAACACAATCTGAAAGATAGACATTTTAAATGTCTGTTACAATTACAACACAAGCGCCCTACACATTACTTAATCTAGAATACTTTTCCCCCATTTTAATCAAGGTGTACAGTTGGGCAAAAAAAGTATTTAGTCAGCCACCAATTGTGCAAGTTCTCCCACTTAAAAAGACGAGAGAGGCCTGTCATTTTATTCATAGGTACACTTCAACTATGACAGACAAAATGAGGGATTTTTTATGAATTTATTTGCAAATTATGGTGGAAAATAAGTATTTGGTCAAAAGTGTTTCACAGCTCAAGTCCCCCAGTCCCCCAGTCCTCCAGTCCTCCAGTCCTCCAGTCCTCCAGTACCCCCAGTCCTCCAGTCCTCCAGTACCCCCAACAGTGTTTCCCAACTCCAGTCTTCCAGTCCCCCGTCCTCCAGTCCTCCAGTCCTCCAGTCCCCCCAACAGTTTTTCCCAACTCCAGTCCTCCAGTACTCCAGGCCTCCAGTCGTCCAGTCCCCCCAAGTGTTTTCCAACTCCAGTCCTCCAGTCCTCCAGTCCCCCCAACAGTGTTTCCCAACTCCAGTCCTCCAGTCCCCCAGTCCTCCAGTCCCCCCAGTCCCCCAGTCCTCCAGTCCTCCAGTCCCACAGTCCTCCAGTCCTCCAGTCCCACAGTCCTCCAGTCCTCCAGTCCCCCCAACATTGTTTCCCAATTCCAGTCCTCCAGTCCCCCCAACAGTGTTTTGCAACTCAATATTAGGAAGGTGTCTCTGATGTTTGATATACTCAGTGTATATAATCACTATTAATTTAATAGGATCTCTGTGGGCCCAGTCATGATGTTTTCGTCTTATCAAGTTTCAGGGAAGACCCAGATGCAGACAGTGTCGAATAAATACAAGTTTATTTCTAGTACAGAGGCAAGCAAACGACAGGTCAAAGGCCGGCAGGGGTCAATAATCCAGGAGGGTGCAAAAGGTCCAGAACGGCAGGCAGACTCAGGGTTCAGGGCAGGCAGAATGGTCAAAACCGGGAAGGACTAGAAAAACAGGAGCCAGAACAGACGAACAGGGGAACAAAAGACAAACAGACAAACAGAAAACACATGAACCCTGCAGCTAGGGAGTCCTCAATGTAGGTCTCCATAGCCTTGGTCTCCGGACCTAACAGAGAGTACAGTCGTCCCCAGGGCAGAGTGGTGCCTGGGAGAAGATCAATCCCACAGTCATATGGTTGGTGTGGCAGAATCGAAGTAGCCAAGGCCTTACCAAACACCTCCTGGAGGGTCCTGGTACTCCGCGGGAATGGCAACTTCCAAGCACCCGGGAAGACATCCCGGGGCAGGCTGTGCTGACTTCAGGTAATGGGGATGGCAGAACGGGCTCCAGCCCATGATGGCACCAGCAGACCAGTCAATGAGGAGATTGTGTTGCGGGAACCAGGAGAATCCCAATACCACGGGAACCTGGGGAGACTTAATGAGCAGTAACTGGATCGTTCGCTGTGGTTCCCTGACACACTTATGTTGATGGGGGTAGTATTGTGGGTGACCCTGCCTATAGAGCGCCAGTCTAGTGCTCTAGTGTCCATGGGAATGGAGAGGGGCTGAGTGGGGAGATCCAGCTCAGAAGCCAGGATAGCGTCCATAAACGGCCCCAGAGTCGATGAATACCGGAAGAGATTTCGACTGGTTCCCCCACAGCAACCTGGCATGAAAAGGGATGCGAGTAAGGGCAGAGGAAAGTTGCCTATAAACTTTGCCAAAACATTTCAAACTACTTTTGTAATACAACTTTAGGTATTTTTAAACGTTAACCTGTTGCGACGAGCAATCCCGTATCCGGGAGCGTAATCATAGCCTCAAATGCATTAGCATAACGCAACGGACATAAATACCCCTAGAAACTTTTCCTATTCATGAAAATCGCAAATGAAATGAAATAAATATATTCAAACACAAGCTTAGCCTTTTGTCATCTCCACTGTCATCTCAGATTTTCAAAATATACGACAAGCATTTGACAAGTTTATCATGGCATAATGCTATGCTAGGCTCTGCTGGCAGCAGGCAACATTTTCACGAAAATAAGAAAATTAAGGTGTTTTTAACAAATATATTCGATAATATATCCGTCAAGGCAGTTGGTTTCTCATAAGAAGCGATTGGAAAAATGTCTACCTCAGTATTTTACGCAAGGTTTTCTGCGGGAGACACCATGTGACCACATGCCATATATGGTCCCTTACAGCCATTCTTCAAGGGAAATGCCTAAAAAGACGTCACAATGCTGTAGACACCTTGGGGAAAACGTGGAAAACGTAAGCTCATTCGTAGCTCATTCACAGCCATATAAGGAGTCATTGGCATGAGGCGGTTTCAAAAAATGCGGCACTTCCTGGTTGGATTTTTATCTGGGTTTCGCCTGTAACATCAGTTCTGTGGCACTCACAGACAATATCTTTGCAGTTTTGGAAACGTCAGAGTGTCTTCTTTCCAAAGCTGTCAATTATATGCATAGTCGAGCATCATTTTGTGACAAAATATCTTGTTTAAAACGGGAATGTTTTTCATCCAAAAATTTAAATAGCGCCCCCTAAATCCAACTGGTTAATAATCGATCAAATTGTAGACGGGGCAATCTGTATTCGATAGAGAAAGTAAACAAAACATGCACCATTTTCCCTCTTGCGTAACTATCAACAGTGTAACGTTGTTCCAGGATGTGCCTCTTCTTCGTTTCACCAATGATTAACTTCAACCCAATTCCAAAGACTGGTGACATCCTGTGGAAGTCGTAGGAACTGTAAAATAGTCGCTATCAAATTTCCCTTGGCAAAGACAACTGGGGGAACGGTCAGAGGGAAAAAAAAAAAAAAAGATTCTGAACAGTTTTTCCTCTGGGTTTTGCCTGCTACATAAGTTCTGTTATAGTCACAGACATGATTGAACCAGTTTTAGAGTGTTTTCTATCCACACCTACTAATCATATGCATATAATATATTCCTGGCATGAGTAGCAGGAAGTTGAAATTGTGCACGCTATTTATCCAAAAGTGGAAATGCTGCTCCCTATCCTTTAAGAGGTTAAAATGGTCAAGGCGATGACAGAGTCGAGATCCGTCAGTAGTAGTCAGTAGCTCGTCATTTACTTCCTCTGATACTCCGTGCAGGAACATGTCGAACAATGCTTCTGAGTTCCAGGCACTCTCAGCCGCCAACGTGCAAAAATCCACCCCGTAATATGCCAATCAAACACCTTCCGAACTTCCTCCAAGACTGAGTTAGACGGCAGATTGTTGCTCCCACACCACCTTGGCCCACGCGAGTGCCCTGCTGGACATCAGCGTTAAATGTACGCTGTTCTCGAGCGGTCCTAAGAACGCTGCAGCTCGAAAATGAGGGAGCACTGGGAGAGAAAAGCCCAGCAGGTTTCGGAATCTCCAGCGTAGCGCTCCGGGGTTCTCAGGACACTGAGGTAGGCTGGGAGATTACGGGTGTGACCCGCTGCCCAGTGGGGAATCCGTGGAATTGCTCCAGCAAAGTATCAAACTTCTGGTCATGGCATTCTGCCAGGGTCCCTCCATAAGACCTTGAAGTAACTCCTCGTGTTTTCCAATGGTGGCCCCTTGCAGGCAGCTTGGAGGGTACTATGGTGTTGAATACTGAGCTGTAGTCAATGAGCAGCATTCTTACACAGGTATTCCTCTTGTCCAGATGGGATAGGGCAGTGTGCAGTCTCATGTTGATTGCATTGTCTGTGGACCTGTTGGGGCAGTATGCAAACTGAAATGGGTCTAGGTTGGCAGGTAAGGTGTAGGTGATATGATCCTTGACTAGTCTCTCATCACAAAGTGCTTTAAGAGACTAGGTCCACTAGAGTATTGTGGTTAAGTGTTTAAAGAACATCTCGCGTACACAGCCCCATGTTGGACCAATGACGCAATCGCTGTTGGGAGATAACACAGTTAGTTTAGCTCAGACCCGTGCTGTGTTCACGGAGTGCTGGACCCACAAGATTACATGTATAACCAAGGTGGCGGTGCCCCCGTTTCTCACAAATCACGCTAATGATTTAAACCCCACATCATACACTGTGAGAAGTAATGTGGAAAAGGTTTGAGGAACAGCTTGCGTACACAGCCCCATGTTGGGCCAATGACGCGATCGCTGTTGGGGGACGTCGTACCGACTTAGGCAGGCGCCTCAGTCAGTGCAGCTCAGACCCGCGCTGCTTTCACGGAGGGCTGGAACCACAAGGTTACAAGTATAACCAAAGTGTCGGTGCCCCCGTTACTCACAGAATGCGCCAATATTACCTCCCCATTTGGGGTTGGGTGGGGCCAGTGTCAGGGAGAGACCCGTGCATTCTGACAGTGGTCCCAATGGGCAGAGTGTCCTGGTTGTGGATGGAAATGTCAGGCTGGGGCGGTAGGAGTTGAGTGGACTCCCTCGGGACGCGACATCAACCTCCTGGAGTTGGAGACAGTTCTGTTGGTTCTGACCCGCTTCATGTCTACCCTATGTGGTCGCGACGTGTTGGTCTGGTCAGACAACTGAACCACAGTAGACTACATAAATCGCCAAGGAGGAGTCAGGTCTCCTGCACTCCACCGGCTGGCAGAGGAATTGTGGCTGTGGGCTCACGAGCTCCTTTGCTCGTTGACAGCAGCACACATTCCAGGCTGTCAGAACTTCAGAGCAGACCTCGAGATGGTCCCCGAGACAATGAGTGGCAGCTGTACCCCGACATTGTTCTCCAAATATGGGAACGGTTCGGGAGAGCCGAGGTGCACGTGTTAACACACAGTGCCCCCTATGGTTTTCCCTACGAGCCCAGGACGAACCGCCACTAGGGATAGACGCTTTTGCCCACCAGTGGCCGGATGTTCGCCTGTACACATTTCCACCGCTGTCCTGTATTCTCCCACTGCTAGCCCATGTGCCTCAGGGAGTCAGAGCCCACTCCACTCGAGGAGTAGCGGCGTCTACGGCCCTTTTCAGAGGAACAGGGATAGAGGATATTTGTGCAGCGGCGTCGTGGTAGTCACCGACTCCTTTCATCCGATTCTACCTGTTAGACATGTCGTCCAACTCTCCAGGTTGTTCTGTACTCAGCGTTGCTAAATTGATAACTTGAGTTAAGAAGAGATGCAGGACTATTGGGCGAGGTTCCCATTAGGTCCGCTCTCTTTTTGTTGTTGTTGTCAGAGAGTAAGACACTTGCGACATGACCTTTGTTTGACACTGTCAGTACAGAAGGGACTGTCGAGACTGCCCACCATGTTAGCACTGTGTTGGTGCGGAGTGATGAGGGAAATAGTGCTGTAACTAGTGTTGCTTTACTATTAGACCGGTCACTGGAATTGATTGAACACTGAGGTATCATCTATCTGCTGAGGCAGAGTAGTTGGACAGTATTCTATTTTCTGCCCACGAATCATTGGCTTTGCCTATGGATTGAGTGAGGCAGGTAACACTGAGGAATCAGTGAGTAGGTTCTTCTACATTGATTCAGCCAGTACTCAGCTTCGCTGATGGGAAGGCTAGAATTAAGGTGGGGAAACACAGGATCAATGGACAAGGTTTCCATCAGGTCCGTTTTCTCTTGTTAGAATGACTACATGACATGACTCCTGGCTGGGGTGGCACAGTAGAGTCATGTGTTTTTTGTCCTGCCCACAAGTCTATGGATGTGTTTGGTCAGAACGATTAGAGATAGCCTAGTGGTTGGAGTGTTGGACTATGAAGCGAAAGGTTGCAAGTTTGAATCCCAGAGGTGACAAGGTAGAATATCTGTCGTTCTGCCCCTGAACAAGGCAGTTAACCCCCTGTTCCTAGGGCTGTCATTGAAAATAAGAATGTGTTCTTTAACTGTCTTGCCTAATTAAATAAAGGTAAAATAAAAAAAGTGAAATATAGTTCCTGTAACTTGTGTTACAGTAGTATTTGACCAATCTTTAATACCAACATTTTTTCTCAGGTTATTCACTGCCTAGGCAGCAGGAGGAAAACCACTAGGAGCAGAGCTCCCCTTTGGGGTGGAGTTCCACCACATAGAGTTTTCAGTTTTTTGTTTTGTTTGTCTTGTTTTGTTCTTGTCAATTATTGGCTAAACTAAACCCTACGGGGCTCCGCTCCACTCATCGAACAGGAGTTACAACTGTGGTAACTATATCGATTTGTTATGAAATCATAAGAGAATGTGACAATGACACATTCAGAAAATAGTTTGTTATACTATTAGACTGTAGACAAGCTTTTCTTATACTTGTTTATAATTTCAGAGACTAAATTATAAACATAAAATCTATGAAAAACACTTTTAAAGAAAGGGGGTTGATTTAAACAAAATGTGGTTTTGTTGGATTTACAATTTGCCAACCGAAATCATGACATTAGTTATACATTTCAAAGATTTAAGAGTACTGTCAATAAAGGCTATATGATTGCAAAATCATTTTGAAGGTAAGCGGGGCATATAATTCAAAATCAATTTTTCCTACCAAACAATAGTGTTTCTTTGCAGGACACATTGTCCTCACTTTCAAGAATGCATTAACTGATTCAGCTTGCTTTTATCTGGTTGTCTGGTGTGTTTCACCATCCAGGCTGGTTAGTTTCACCATACAGGCTGGTTAGTTTCACTATCCAGGCTGGTTATTGTCACTATCCAGGCTGGTTAGTTTCACCATACAGGCTGGTTAGTTTCACTATGCAGGCTGGTTAGTTTAACCGTCCAGGCTGGTTAGTTTCACCATACAGGCTGGTTAGTTTCACCATACAGGCTGGTTAGTTTCACTATGCAGGCTGGTTAGTTTAACCGTCCAGGCTGGTTAGTTTCACCATCCAGGCTGGTTAGTTTCACCATCCATGCTGGTTAGTTTCACTATTCAGGCTGGTTAGTTTCACCATCCAGGCTGGTTAGTTTCACCAACCAGGCTGGTTAGTGTCACTATCCAGGCTGGTTAGTTTAACCGTCCAGGCTGGTTAGTTTCACCATCCAGGCTGGTTAGTTTAACCGTCCAGGCTGGTTAGTTTCACCATCCAGGCTGGTTAGTTTCACTATCCAGGCTAGTTAGTTTCACCATCCAGGCTGGTTAGTTTCACTATTCAGGCTGGTTAGTTTCACCATCCAGGCGGGTTAGTTTCACCATCCAGGCAGGTTAGTTTCACCATCCAAGCAGGTTAGTTTCACCATCCAAGCAGGTTAGTTTCACCATCCAGGATAGTTAGTTTCACTATCCAGGCTGGTTAGTTTCACCATCCAAGCTGTTTAGTTTCACCATCCAGGCTGGTTAGTTTCACCATCCAAGCAGGTTAGTTTCACCATCCAAGCAGGTTAGTTTCACCATACAGGCTGGTTAGTTTCACTATCCAGGCTGGTTAGTTTAACCGTCCAGGCTGGTTAGTTTCACCATCCAGGCTGGTTAGTTTCACTATCCAGGCTAGTTAGTTTCACCATCCAGGCTGGTTAGTTTCACTATTCAGGCTGGTTAGTTTCACCATCCAGGCGGGTTAGTTTCACCATCCAGGCAGGTTAGTTTCACCATCCAAGCAGGTTAGTTTCACCATCCAAGCAGGTTAGTTTCACCATCCAGGATAGTTAGTTTCACTATCCAGGCTGGTTAGTTTCACCATCCAAGCTGTTTAGTTTCACCATCCAGGCTGGTTAGTTTCACCATCCAAGCAGGTTAGTTTCACCATCCAAGCAGGTTAGTTTCACCATACAGGCTGGTTAGTTTCACTATCCAGGCTGGTTAGTTTCACCATACAGGCTGGTTAGTTTCACTATCCAGGCTGGTTAGTTTAACCGTCCAGACTGGTTAGTTTAACCGTCCAGACTGGTTAGTTTCACCATCCAGGCAGGTTAGTTTCACTATCCAGGCGAGTTAGTTTCACAATCCAGGCTGGTTAGTTTCACCATCCAGGCTGGTTAGTTTCACCGTACAGGCTGGTTAGTTTCACTATGCAGGCTGGTTAGTTTCACCATCCAGGCTGGTTAGTTTCACTATCCAGGCTGGTTAGTTTCACCATCCATGCTGGTTAGTTTCACTATGCAGGCTGGTTAGTTTCACCATCCAGGCTGGTTAGTTTCACTATCCAGGCTGGTTAGTTTCACCATCCAGGCTGGTTACTTTCACTATCCAGGCAGGTTAGTTTCACCATCCAGGCTGGTTAGTTTCACCATCCAGGCAGGTTAGTTTCACCATCCAGGCTGGTTAGTTTCACCATCCAGGCAGGTTAGTTTCACCATCCAGGCTGGTTAGTTTCACCATCCAGGCTAGTTAGTTTCACTATCCAGGCTGGTACTTTTCACCATCCAGGCAGGTTAGTTTCACCATCCAGGCTGGTTAGTTTCACCACACCGGCTAGTTAGTTTCACTATCCAGGCTGGTACTTTTCACCATCCAGGCTGGTTAGTTTAACCGTCCAAGCTGGTTAGTTTCACCATACAGGCTATTTAGTTTCACCATCCAAGCTGGTTAGTTAGTTAAATAATACTACTACTTAGTTAAATACTACTTGACTGACACAGAATAACTCAATTACTTCAACTACTTGATAAGACTGAGACAAAAAAAAATGTAATTGAAGAATTAGCTTTATTTGACATTTCGATAATGTATAGAGTTTGCCTGTTTGAATAAACATAGATTTCCAATCCTCTGGCTCTGTCCTCTGACTGTGTGTTATGCTGTCTATAAGTGCTTGCTATGCGGTGTGTATACACCCATTCATATTAGTGGATTCGGCTATTTCAGTTACACCCGTTGCTGACAGGTGTATATAATCAAGCACACAGCTATGCAATCTCCATAGACAAACAATGGCAGTAGAATGGCCCGTACTGAAGAGCTCAGTGACTTTCAACGTGACACCATCATAGGATGTCACCTTTCCAACAAGTCAGTTTGTCAAATTTCTGCCCTACTAGAGCTTCCCCCCGGTCAACAGAAAGTGCTGTTATTGTGAAGTGGAAAGATCTAGGAGCAACAACGGCTCAGTCGCAAAGTGGTAGGCAACGCAAGCTCACAGAACGTAAAATGTACTCAGCCTAACCCCTTGACTAGCTCTACGTTAAAGCTGATAAGAGAGAGACCAGAGAGCCATGAAGAAGAGACAAGATTGAGCCATTGTTGTGATTTACAAAATAAAATAGTCATGGAACCTGTGTAGCTGACTGTTCGGATAGAAACTCCTCCTCCCATTGTCACTCTTCTGTCTTCTAACATGTAATCTCTACAGAGTGAAAACACTTCCTCCCATTGTCACTCAGCTGTCTTCTGACATGTAGTCTCTACAGAGTGAAAACACTTCCTCCCATTGTCACTCAGCTGTCTTCTGACCTGTAGTCTCTACAGAGTGAAAACACTTCCTCCCATTGTCACTCAGCTGTCTTCTGACATGTAGTCTCTACAGAGTGAAAACACTTCCTCCCATTGTCACTCAGCTGTCTTCTGACCTGTAGTCTCTACAGAGTGAAAACACTTCCTCCCATTGTCACTCAGCTGTCTTCTAACCTGTAATCTCTACAGAGTGAAAACACTTCCTCCCATTGTCACTCAGCTGTCTTCTGACATGTAGTCTCTACAGTGAATACACTTGCTCATGTTGGTTTCTTCAGTTGTCACTCACTCTTTATTCTCTGATCTGCCTATTCCTTGTGCTCACCTGCTAAGCAGTGAAATCGACCCTGTTATTGACACACACACACACACACACACACACACACACACACACACACACACACACACACACACACACACACACACACACACACACACACACACACACACACACACACACACACACACACACACACACGCACACACACACACACACACAGTTTGCATGTGTATTTACTGTGTGTTTGTACCAGTGTGTGTGGACCTGTGTTCATTCAAAAAGCTGCTGGTGATAAATATAATCATATCCTTTCAACAGTGAATCATACCCACAGTACAGTATGGACACAGCACACTCATTAAAAAACAATCCCTCTAATAACAAGTCATTGAACACAATCTGAAAGATAGACATTTTAAATGTCTGTTACAATTACAACACAAGCGCCCTACACATTACTTAATCTAGAATACTTTTCCCCCATTTTAATCAAGGTGTACAGTTGGGCAAAAAAAGTATTTAGTCAGCCACCAATTGTGCAAGTTCTCCCACTTAAAAAGACGAGAGAGGCCTGTCATTTTATTCATAGGTACACTTCAACTATGACAGACAAAATGAGGGATTTTTTATGAATTTATTTGCAAATTATGGTGGAAAATAAGTATTTGGTCAAAAGTGTTTCACAGCTCAAGTCCCCCAGTCCCCCAGTCCTCCAGTCCTCCAGTCCTCCAGTCCTCCAGTACCCCCAGTCCTCCAGTCCTCCAGTACCCCCAACAGTGTTTCCCAACTCCAGTCTTCCAGTCCCCCGTCCTCCAGTCCTCCAGTCCTCCAGTCCCCCCAACAGTTTTTCCCAACTCCAGTCCTCCAGTACTCCAGGCCTCCAGTCGTCCAGTCCCCCCAAGTGTTTTCCAACTCCAGTCCTCCAGTCCTCCAGTCCCCCCAACAGTGTTTCCCAACTCCAGTCCTCCAGTCCCCCAGTCCTCCAGTCCCCCCAGTCCCCCAGTCCTCCAGTCCTCCAGTCCCACAGTCCTCCAGTCCTCCAGTCCCACAGTCCTCCAGTCCTCCAGTCCCCCCAACATTGTTTCCCAATTCCAGTCCTCCAGTCCCCCCAACAGTGTTTTGCAACTCAATATTAGGAAGGTGTCTCTGATGTTTGATATACTCAGTGTATATAATCACTATTAATTTAATAGGATCTCTGTGGGCCCAGTCATGATGTTTTCGTCTTATCAAGTTTCAGGGAAGACCCAGATGCAGACAGTGTCGAATAAATACAAGTTTATTTCTAGTACAGAGGCAAGCAAACGACAGGTCAAAGGCCGGCAGGGGTCAATAATCCAGGAGGGTGCAAAAGGTCCAGAACGGCAGGCAGACTCAGGGTTCAGGGCAGGCAGAATGGTCAAAACCGGGAAGGACTAGAAAAACAGGAGCCAGAACAGACGAACAGGGGAACAAAAGACAAACAGACAAACAGAAAACACATGAACCCTGCAGCTAGGGAGTCCTCAATGTAGGTCTCCATAGCCTTGGTCTCCGGACCTAACAGAGAGTACAGTCGTCCCCAGGGCAGAGTGGTGCCTGGGAGAAGATCAATCCCACAGTCATATGGTTGGTGTGGCAGAATCGAAGTAGCCAAGGCCTTACCAAACACCTCCTGGAGGGTCCTGGTACTCCGCGGGAATGGCAACTTCCAAGCACCCGGGAAGACATCCCGGGGCAGGCTGTGCTGACTTCAGGTAATGGGGATGGCAGAACGGGCTCCAGCCCATGATGGCACCAGCAGACCAGTCAATGAGGAGATTGTGTTGCGGGAACCAGGAGAATCCCAATACCACGGGAACCTGGGGAGACTTAATGAGCAGTAACTGGATCGTTCGCTGTGGTTCCCTGACACACTTATGTTGATGGGGGTAGTATTGTGGGTGACCCTGCCTATAGAGCGCCAGTCTAGTGCTCTAGTGTCCATGGGAATGGAGAGGGGCTGAGTGGGGAGATCCAGCTCAGAAGCCAGGATAGCGTCCATAAACGGCCCCAGAGTCGATGAATACCGGAAGAGATTTCGACTGGTTCCCCCACAGCAACCTGGCATGAAAAGGGATGCGAGTAAGGGCAGAGGAAAGTTGCCTATAAACTTTGCCAAAACATTTCAAACTACTTTTGTAATACAACTTTAGGTATTTTTAAACGTTAACCTGTTGCGACGAGCAATCCCGTATCCGGGAGCGTAATCATAGCCTCAAATGCATTAGCATAACGCAACGGACATAAATACCCCTAGAAACTTTTCCTATTCATGAAAATCGCAAATGAAATGAAATAAATATATTCAAACACAAGCTTAGCCTTTTGTCATCTCCACTGTCATCTCAGATTTTCAAAATATACGACAAGCATTTGACAAGTTTATCATGGCATAATGCTATGCTAGGCTCTGCTGGCAGCAGGCAACATTTTCACGAAAATAAGAAAATTAAGGTGTTTTTAACAAATATATTCGATAATATATCCGTCAAGGCAGTTGGTTTCTCATAAGAAGCGATTGGAAAAATGTCTACCTCAGTATTTTACGCAAGGTTTTCTGCGGGAGACACCATGTGACCACATGCCATATATGGTCCCTTACAGCCATTCTTCAAGGGAAATGCCTAAAAAGACGTCACAATGCTGTAGACACCTTGGGGAAAACGTGGAAAACGTAAGCTCATTCGTAGCTCATTCACAGCCATATAAGGAGTCATTGGCATGAGGCGGTTTCAAAAAATGCGGCACTTCCTGGTTGGATTTTTATCTGGGTTTCGCCTGTAACATCAGTTCTGTGGCACTCACAGACAATATCTTTGCAGTTTTGGAAACGTCAGAGTGTCTTCTTTCCAAAGCTGTCAATTATATGCATAGTCGAGCATCATTTTGTGACAAAATATCTTGTTTAAAACGGGAATGTTTTTCATCCAAAAATTTAAATAGCGCCCCCTAAATCCAACTGGTTAATAATCGATCAAATTGTAGACGGGGCAATCTGTATTCGATAGAGAAAGTAAACAAAACATGCACCATTTTCCCTCTTGCGTAACTATCAACAGTGTAACGTTGTTCCAGGATGTGCCTCTTCTTCGTTTCACCAATGATTAACTTCAACCCAATTCCAAAGACTGGTGACATCCTGTGGAAGTCGTAGGAACTGTAAAATAGTCGCTATCAAATTTCCCTTGGCAAAGACAACTGGGGGAACGGTCAGAGGGAAAAAAAAAAAAAAAGATTCTGAACAGTTTTTCCTCTGGGTTTTGCCTGCTACATAAGTTCTGTTATAGTCACAGACATGATTGAACCAGTTTTAGAGTGTTTTCTATCCACACCTACTAATCATATGCATATAATATATTCCTGGCATGAGTAGCAGGAAGTTGAAATTGTGCACGCTATTTATCCAAAAGTGGAAATGCTGCTCCCTATCCTTTAAGAGGTTAAAATGGTCAAGGCGATGACAGAGTCGAGATCCGTCAGTAGTAGTCAGTAGCTCGTCATTTACTTCCTCTGATACTCCGTGCAGGAACATGTCGAACAATGCTTCTGAGTTCCAGGCACTCTCAGCCGCCAACGTGCAAAAATCCACCCCGTAATATGCCAATCAAACACCTTCCGAACTTCCTCCAAGACTGAGTTAGACGGCAGATTGTTGCTCCCACACCACCTTGGCCCACGCGAGTGCCCTGCTGGACATCAGCGTTAAATGTACGCTGTTCTCGAGCGGTCCTAAGAACGCTGCAGCTCGAAAATGAGGGAGCACTGGGAGAGAAAAGCCCAGCAGGTTTCGGAATCTCCAGCGTAGCGCTCCGGGGTTCTCAGGACACTGAGGTAGGCTGGGAGATTACGGGTGTGACCCGCTGCCCAGTGGGGAATCCGTGGAATTGCTCCAGCAAAGTATCAAACTTCTGGTCATGGCATTCTGCCAGGGTCCCTCCATAAGACCTTGAAGTAACTCCTCGTGTTTTCCAATGGTGGCCCCTTGCAGGCAGCTTGGAGGGTACTATGGTGTTGAATACTGAGCTGTAGTCAATGAGCAGCATTCTTACACAGGTATTCCTCTTGTCCAGATGGGATAGGGCAGTGTGCAGTCTCATGTTGATTGCATTGTCTGTGGACCTGTTGGGGCAGTATGCAAACTGAAATGGGTCTAGGTTGGCAGGTAAGGTGTAGGTGATATGATCCTTGACTAGTCTCTCATCACAAAGTGCTTTAAGAGACTAGGTCCACTAGAGTATTGTGGTTAAGTGTTTAAAGAACATCTCGCGTACACAGCCCCATGTTGGACCAATGACGCAATCGCTGTTGGGAGATAACACAGTTAGTTTAGCTCAGACCCGTGCTGTGTTCACGGAGTGCTGGACCCACAAGATTACATGTATAACCAAGGTGGCGGTGCCCCCGTTTCTCACAAATCACGCTAATGATTTAAACCCCACATCATACACTGTGAGAAGTAATGTGGAAAAGGTTTGAGGAACAGCTTGCGTACACAGCCCCATGTTGGGCCAATGACGCGATCGCTGTTGGGGGACGTCGTACCGACTTAGGCAGGCGCCTCAGTCAGTGCAGCTCAGACCCGCGCTGCTTTCACGGAGGGCTGGAACCACAAGGTTACAAGTATAACCAAAGTGTCGGTGCCCCCGTTACTCACAGAATGCGCCAATATTACCTCCCCATTTGGGGTTGGGTGGGGCCAGTGTCAGGGAGAGACCCGTGCATTCTGACAGTGGTCCCAATGGGCAGAGTGTCCTGGTTGTGGATGGACATGTCAGGCTGGGGCGGTAGGAGTTGAGTGGACTCCCTCGGGACGCGACATCAACCTCCTGGAGTTGGAGACAGTTCTGTTGGTTCTGACCCGCTTCATGTCTACCCTATGTGGTCGCGACGTGTTGGTCTGGTCAGACAACTGAACCACAGTAGACTACATAAATCGCCAAGGAGGAGTCAGGTCTCCTGCACTCCACCGGCTGGCAGAGGAATTGTGGCTGTGGGCTCACGAGCTCCTTTGCTCGTTGACAGCAGCACACATTCCAGGCTGTCAGAACTTCAGAGCAGACCTCGAGATGGTCCCCGAGACAATGAGTGGCAGCTGTACCCCGACATTGTTCTCCAAATATGGGAACGGTTCGGGAGAGCCGAGGTGCACGTGTTAACACACAGTGCCCCCTATGGTTTTCCCTACGAGCCCAGGACGAACCGCCACTAGGGATAGACGCTTTTGCCCACCAGTGGCCGGATGTTCGCCTGTACACATTTCCACCGCTGTCCTGTATTCTCCCACTGCTAGCCCATGTGCCTCAGGGAGTCAGAGCCCACTCCACTCGAGGAGTAGCGGCGTCTACGGCCCTTTTCAGAGGAACAGGGATAGAGGATATTTGTGCAGCGGCGTCGTGGTAGTCACCGACTCCTTTCATCCGATTCTACCTGTTAGACATGTCGTCCAACTCTCCAGGTTGTTCTGTACTCAGCGTTGCTAAATTGATAACTTGAGTTAAGAAGAGATGCAGGACTATTGGGCGAGGTTCCCATTAGGTCCGCTCTCTTTTTGTTGTTGTTGTCAGAGAGTAAGACACTTGCGACATGACCTTTGTTTGACACTGTCAGTACAGAAGGGACTGTCGAGACTGCCCACCATGTTAGCACTGTGTTGGTGCGGAGTGATGAGGGAAATAGTGCTGTAACTAGTGTTGCTTTACTATTAGACCGGTCACTGGAATTGATTGAACACTGAGGTATCATCTATCTGCTGAGGCAGAGTAGTTGGACAGTATTCTATTTTCTGCCCACGAATCATTGGCTTTGCCTATGGATTGAGTGAGGCAGGTAACACTGAGGAATCAGTGAGTAGGTTCTTCTACATTGATTCAGCCAGTACTCAGCTTCGCTGATGGGAAGGCTAGAATTAAGGTGGGGAAACACAGGATCAATGGACAAGGTTTCCATCAGGTCCGTTTTCTCTTGTTAGAATGACTACATGACATGACTCCTGGCTGGGGTGGCACAGTAGAGTCATGTGTTTTTTGTCCTGCCCACAAGTCTATGGATGTGTTTGGTCAGAACGATTAGAGATAGCCTAGTGGTTGGAGTGTTGGACTATGAAGCGAAAGGTTGCAAGTTTGAATCCCAGAGGTGACAAGGTAGAATATCTGTCGTTCTGCCCCTGAACAAGGCAGTTAACCCCCTGTTCCTAGGGCTGTCATTGAAAATAAGAATGTGTTCTTTAACTGTCTTGCCTAATTAAATAAAGGTAAAATAAAAAAAGTGAAATATAGTTCCTGTAACTTGTGTTACAGTAGTATTTGACCAATCTTTAATACCAACATTTTTTCTCAGGTTATTCACTGCCTAGGCAGCAGGAGGAAAACCACTAGGAGCAGAGCTCCCCTTTGGGGTGGAGTTCCACCACATAGAGTTTTCAGTTTTTTGTTTTGTTTGTCTTGTTTTGTTCTTGTCAATTATTGGCTAAACTAAACCCTACGGGGCTCCGCTCCACTCATCGAACAGGAGTTACAACTGTGGTAACTATATCGATTTGTTATGAAATCATAAGAGAATGTGACAATGACACATTCAGAAAATAGTTTGTTATACTATTAGACTGTAGACAAGCTTTTCTTATACTTGTTTATAATTTCAGAGACTAAATTATAAACATAAAATCTATGAAAAACACTTTTAAAGAAAGGGGGTTGATTTAAACAAAATGTGGTTTTGTTGGATTTACAATTTGCCAACCGAAATCATGACATTAGTTATACATTTCAAAGATTTAAGAGTACTGTCAATAAAGGCTATATGATTGCAAAATCATTTTGAAGGTAAGCGGGGCATATAATTCAAAATCAATTTTTCCTACCAAACAATAGTGTTTCTTTGCAGGACACATTGTCCTCACTTTCAAGAATGCATTAACTGATTCAGCTTGCTTTTATCTGGTTGTCTGGTGTGTTTCACCATCCAGGCTGGTTAGTTTCACCATACAGGCTGGTTAGTTTCACTATCCAGGCTGGTTATTGTCACTATCCAGGCTGGTTAGTTTCACCATACAGGCTGGTTAGTTTCACTATGCAGGCTGGTTAGTTTAACCGTCCAGGCTGGTTAGTTTCACCATACAGGCTGGTTAGTTTCACCATACAGGCTGGTTAGTTTCACTATGCAGGCTGGTTAGTTTAACCGTCCAGGCTGGTTAGTTTCACCATCCAGGCTGGTTAGTTTCACCATCCATGCTGGTTAGTTTCACTATTCAGGCTGGTTAGTTTCACCATCCAGGCTGGTTAGTTTCACCAACCAGGCTGGTTAGTGTCACTATCCAGGCTGGTTAGTTTAACCGTCCAGGCTGGTTAGTTTCACCATCCAGGCTGGTTAGTTTAACCGTCCAGGCTGGTTAGTTTCACCATCCAGGCTGGTTAGTTTCACTATCCAGGCTAGTTAGTTTCACCATCCAGGCTGGTTAGTTTCACTATTCAGGCTGGTTAGTTTCACCATCCAGGCGGGTTAGTTTCACCATCCAGGCAGGTTAGTTTCACCATCCAAGCAGGTTAGTTTCACCATCCAAGCAGGTTAGTTTCACCATCCAGGATAGTTAGTTTCACTATCCAGGCTGGTTAGTTTCACCATCCAAGCTGTTTAGTTTCACCATCCAGGCTGGTTAGTTTCACCATCCAAGCAGGTTAGTTTCACCATCCAAGCAGGTTAGTTTCACCATACAGGCTGGTTAGTTTCACTATCCAGGCTGGTTAGTTTAACCGTCCAGGCTGGTTAGTTTCACCATCCAGGCTGGTTAGTTTCACTATCCAGGCTAGTTAGTTTCACCATCCAGGCTGGTTAGTTTCACTATTCAGGCTGGTTAGTTTCACCATCCAGGCGGGTTAGTTTCACCATCCAGGCAGGTTAGTTTCACCATCCAAGCAGGTTAGTTTCACCATCCAAGCAGGTTAGTTTCACCATCCAGGATAGTTAGTTTCACTATCCAGGCTGGTTAGTTTCACCATCCAAGCTGTTTAGTTTCACCATCCAGGCTGGTTAGTTTCACCATCCAAGCAGGTTAGTTTCACCATCCAAGCAGGTTAGTTTCACCATACAGGCTGGTTAGTTTCACTATCCAGGCTGGTTAGTTTCACCATACAGGCTGGTTAGTTTCACTATCCAGGCTGGTTAGTTTAACCGTCCAGACTGGTTAGTTTAACCGTCCAGACTGGTTAGTTTCACCATCCAGGCAGGTTAGTTTCACTATCCAGGCGAGTTAGTTTCACAATCCAGGCTGGTTAGTTTCACCATCCAGGCTGGTTAGTTTCACCGTACAGGCTGGTTAGTTTCACTATGCAGGCTGGTTAGTTTCACCATCCAGGCTGGTTAGTTTCACTATCCAGGCTGGTTAGTTTCACCATCCATGCTGGTTAGTTTCACTATGCAGGCTGGTTAGTTTCACCATCCAGGCTGGTTAGTTTCACTATCCAGGCTGGTTAGTTTCACCATCCAGGCTGGTTACTTTCACTATCCAGGCAGGTTAGTTTCACCATCCAGGCTGGTTAGTTTCACCATCCAGGCAGGTTAGTTTCACCATCCAGGCTGGTTAGTTTCACCATCCAGGCAGGTTAGTTTCACCATCCAGGCTGGTTAGTTTCACCATCCAGGCTAGTTAGTTTCACTATCCAGGCTGGTACTTTTCACCATCCAGGCAGGTTAGTTTCACCATCCAGGCTGGTTAGTTTCACCACACCGGCTAGTTAGTTTCACTATCCAGGCTGGTACTTTTCACCATCCAGGCTGGTTAGTTTAACCGTCCAAGCTGGTTAGTTTCACCATACAGGCTATTTAGTTTCACCATCCAAGCTGGTTAGTTTCACTATCCAGGCTGGTTAGTTTCACCATACAGGCTGGTTAGTTTCACCATACAGGCTGGTTAGTTTCACTATGCAGGCTGGTTAGTTTAACCGTCCAGGCTGGTTAGTTTCACCATACAGGCTGGTTAGTT
Organism: Oncorhynchus clarkii lewisi; assembly: GCF_045791955.1. Lineage (NCBI taxonomy): Eukaryota > Metazoa > Chordata > Actinopteri > Salmoniformes > Salmonidae > Oncorhynchus > Oncorhynchus clarkii. The sequence goes on along the minus strand of NW_027259217.1, from coordinate 2,889 downwards.
TCACCATACAGGCTGGTCAGTTTCACTATGCAGGCTGGTTAGTTTAACCGTCCAGGCTGGTTAGTTTCACCATCCAGGCTGGTTAGTTTCACCATCCATGCTGGTTAGTTTCACTATTCAGGCTGGTTAGTTTCACCATCCAGGCTGGTTAGTTTCACCAACCAGGCTGGTTAGTGTCACTATCCAGGCTGGTTAGTTTAACCGTCCAGGCTGGTTAGTTTCACCATCCAGGCTGGTTAGTTTAACCGTCCAGGCTGGTTAGTTTCACCATCCAGGCTGGTTAGTTTCACTATCCAGGCTAGTTAGTTTCACCATCCAGGCTGGTTAGTTTAACCGTCCAGGCTGGTTAGTTTCACCATCCAGGCTGGTTAGTTTAACCGTCCAGGCTGGTTAGTTTCACCATCCAGGCTGGTTAGTTTCACCATCCAAGCAGGTTAGTTTCACCATCCAGGATAGTTAGTTTCACTATCCAGGCTGGTTAGTTTCACCATCCAAGCTGTTTAGTTTCACCATCCAGGCTGGTTAGTTTCACCATCCAAGCAGGTTAGTTTCACCATCCAAGCAGGTTAGTTTCACCATACAGGCTGGTTAGTTTCACTATCCAGGCTGGTTAGTTTCACCATACAGGCTGGTTAGTTTCACTATCCAGGCTGGTTAGTTTAACCGTCCAGACTGGTTAGTTTAACCGTCCAGACTGGTTAGTTTCACCATCCAGGCAGGTTAGTTTCACTATCCAGGCGAGTTAGTTTCACAATCCAGGCTGGTTAGTTTCACCATCCAGGCTGGTTAGTTTCACCGTACAGGCTGGTTAGTTTCACTATGCAGGCTGGTTAGTTTCACCATCCAGGCAGGTTAGTTTCACCATCCAGGCTGGTTAGTTTCACCATCCAGGCTAGTTAGTTTCACTATCCAGGCTGGTACTTTTCACCATCCAGGCAGGTTAGTTTCACCATCCAGGCTGGTTAGTTTCACCACACCGGCTAGTTAGTTTCACTATCCAGGCTGGTACTTTTCACCATCCAGGCTGGTTAGTTTAACCGTCCAAGCTGGTTAGTTTCACCATACAGGCTATTTAGTTTCACCATCCAAGCTGGTTAGTTTCACTATCCAGGCTGGTTAGTTTCACCATACAGGCTGGTTAGTTTCACCATACAGGCTGGTTAGTTTCACTATGCAGGCTGGTTAGTTTAACCGTCCAGGCTGGTTAGTTTCACCATACAGGCTGGTTAGTTTCACCATACAGGCTGGTTAGTTTCACTATCCAGGCTGGTTAGTTTAACCGTCCAGGCGGGTTAGTTTCACTATCCAGGCGAGTTAGTTTCACAATCCAGGCTGGTTAGTTTCACCATCCAGGCTGGTTAGTTTCACCATACAGGCTGGTTAGTTTCACTATGCAGGCTGGTTAGTTTAACCTTCCAGGCTGGTTAGTTTCACCATCCAGGCTGGTTAGTTTCACCATCCATGCTGGTTAGTTTCACTATTCAGGCTGGTTAGTTTCACCATCCAGGCTGGTTAGTTTCACCATCCAGGCTGGTTAGTGTCACTATCCAGGCTGGTTAGTTTAACCGTCCAGGCTGGTTAGTTTCACCATCCAGGCTGGTTAGTTTAACCGTCCAGGCTGGTTAGTTTCACCATCCAGGCTGGTTAGTTTCACTATCCAGGCTGGTTAGTTTCACTATTCAGGCTGGTTAGTTTCACCATCCAGGCTGGTTAGTTTCACCATCCAAGCAGGTTAGTTTCACCATCCAAGCAGGTTAGTTTCACCATCCAGGCTAGTTAGTTTCACTATCCAGGCTGGTTAGTTTCACTATGCAGGCTGGTTAGTTTCACCATCCAGGCTGGTTAGTTTCACTATCCAGGCTGGTTAGTTTCACCATCCAGGCTGGTTACTTTCACTATCCAGGCAGGTTAGTTTCACCATCCAGGCTGGTTAGTTTCACCATCCAGGCAGGTTAGTTTCACCATCCAGGCTGGTTAGTTTCACCATCCAGGCAGGTTAGTTTCACCATCCAGGCTGGTTAGTTTCACCATCCAGGCTAGTTAGTTTCACTATCCAGGCTGGTACTTTTCACCATCCAGGCAGGTTAGTTTCACCATCCAGGCTGGTTAGTTTCACCACACCGGCTAGTTAGTTTCACTATCCAGGCTGGTACTTTTCACCATCCAGGCTGGTTAGTTTAACCGTCCAAGCTGGTTAGTTTCACCATACAGGCTAGTTAGTTTCACCATCCAAGCTGGTTAGTTTCACTATCCAGGCTGGTTAGTTTCACCATACAGGCTGGTTAGTTTCATCCATACAGGCTGGTTAGTTTCACTATGCAGGCTGGTTAGTTTAACCGTCCAGGCTGGTTAGTTTCACCATACAGGCTGGTTAGTTTCACCATACAGGCTGGTTAGTTTCACTATCCAGGCTGGTTAGTTTAACCGTCCAGGCGGCTTAGTTTCACTATCCAGGCGAGTTAGTTTCACAATCCAGGCTGGTTAGTTTCACCATCCAGGCTGGTTAGTTTCACCATACAGGCTGGTTAGTTTCACTATGCAGGCTGGTTAGTTTAACCTTCCAGGCTGGTTAGTTTCACCATCCAGGCTGGTTAGTTTCACCATCCATGCTGGTTAGTTTCACTATTCAGGCTGGTTAGTTTCACCATCCAGGCTGGTTAGTTTCACCATCCAGGCTGGTTAGTGTCACTATCCAGGCTGGTTAGTTTAACCGTCCAGGCTGGTTAGTTTCACCATCCAGGCTGGTTAGTTTAACCGTCCAGGCTGGTTAGTTTCACCATCCAGGCTGGTTAGTTTCACTATCCAGGCTGGTTAGTTTCACTATTCAGGCTGGTTAGTTTCACCATCCAGGCTGGTTAGTTTCACCATCCAAGCAGGTTAGTTTCACCA
>NW_027259216.1:35000-37578 GCF_045791955.1 Oncorhynchus clarkii lewisi | reverse complement strand
TGACTGTCTGTCTGTCTGTCTGTTCCATGAGAGAGAGAGAGAGAGAGAGAGAGAGAGAGAGAGAGAGAGAGAGAGAGAGAGAGAGAGAGAGAGGGATGAGAGGGATGGATCCTGGCTGTCGGATCCTGGCTGGTAATTGTCGCTGCTGCTTGGCCCGTCAGAATTTATGTGAGTATTCCACAATAACACACACAGACACACACACACACAGACACACACACACACAGACACACACACACACAGACAGACACACACACACACAGACACACACACACACAGACACACACACACACAGACACACACACACACAGACAGACACACACACACACAGACACACACACACACAGACACACACACACACAGACACACACACACACAGACAGACACACACACACACAGACACACACACACACAGACACACACACACACAGACACACACACACACACACAGACACACACACACACAGACACACACACACACAGACACACACACACACAGACACACACACACACCCCCCCAACAGGCTGATGTGTAAATCAAAGTGGACAGGGCCTCCGTCAGGGGAGACTGACCTGTAAAGAGTCTCAATCAGAGCAGTTCGCAGCACACACACACATACACTCACACGCACGTATGCACGCACACACTCACACACGCACTTATGCACGCACGCAGGCACGCACACACACTCACACACACACACACACACACACACACACACACAGGTAGAGATGATCTGTATTGGTTGTTTGAGGTAGAGGTTGTGTCACGCCCTGACCTTAGAGATCCTTATTTATTCTCTATGTTTGGTTAGGTCAGGGTGTGACTCGGGTGACCCGTTTGGGTTTTGTGGGGTGTAATTTTCTGTCTGTGCCTGACGGAACTGTTCGCTTTCATTTTTTGGAATTTGTTATTTTTGTTTTGAGTGTTTCTTGAAAATAAATATCATGAACACTTTCCACGCTGCGCTTTGGTACACTCTTCCTTCCACCGACGACGAGCGTTACAGAACACCCCACCAAAGAAGGACCAAGCAGCGTGGCCAGGAGGACTGGACATGGGAGGAAATCCTGCAGGGAGAAGGACCCTGGACAAGGCCGGGGAGTATCGCCCTCCAAGGGAGCAGATGGAGGCAGCGAGAGAAGAACGGCGACGATACGAAGAGTTTGCTCAACGACGGAAGCACGAGAGGCAGCCCCAAAAACACAGGGAGATTGGCGGAGGTAGGGTTTAGACCTGAGCCAACTCCTCGTGCTTACCATGGGGAGCGTGTGACTGGTCAGGCACCATGTTGTGCGGTGATGCGCACGGTGTCTCCAGGGAGCATTCACAGGCCGGTGCGCTCTGTGCCAGCGCCCCGCATTCGGAAGTGGGCATCCATCCAGGACGGGTTGTGCCAGCTCTACGCTCGAGACCTCCAGTGTGCCTCCACGGCCCAGTGTATCCGGTGCCTGCTCCACTCACCAGGCTTCCAGTGCGTCTCCTCAGTCCGGTGAGACCTGTTCCGGCTCCACGTACGAATCCTCCAGTGATGATCCATGGCACGAAGCCTCCAGTGATGATCCATGGCACGAAGAATCCAGTGATGATCCAGGGCACGGAGCCTCCAGTGATGATCCATGGACCGGAGCCTGTAGTGATGATCCATGGCAAGAAGCCTCCAGTGATGATCCATGGCACGAAGCCTCCAGTGGTGATCTATGGACCGGAGCCTGTAGTGATGATCCAGGGCACGAAGCCTCCAGTGATGATCCATGGCACGAAGCCTCCAATGATGATCCATGGCACGAAGCCTCCAGTGATGATCCATGGCACGAAGCCTCCAGTGATGATCCAGGGCCGGAAGCCTCCAGTGAGGAGTCATGGCACGAAGCCTCCAGTGGTGATCCAGGACACGGAGCCTGCAGCGACGGTCCCCAGTCCAGAGCCTTCAGCGACGGTCCCCAGTCCGGAGCCTGCAGCGAAGGTCCCCAGTCCGGAGCCTGCAGCGAAGGTCCCCAGTCCGGAGCCTCCAGCGACGATCTACGGTCCGGAGGTCCCGGCGACGATCCCTGCACCGGAGGCACCACCAAAGTGGGGGGAGCCTAAAGAGGAGCGGGGTCTGCGTCCCGCATCTACAGAGAGTATGTTTGGTTAGGTCAGTGTGTGACTCGGGTGTGAAAATCTATGTTTTCTATTTCTGTGTTGTTTTGCCGAGTGTGGAACTGTTCGCTTTCGTTTTTTGGTCCACTCTTCCTTCCACCGACGACGAGCGTTACAGATGATCTGTATTGGCTGTTTGAGGTAGAGATTATCTTTATTGGCTGTTTGAGGTAGAGATGATCTGTATTGGCTGTTTGAGGTAGAGATTATCTTTATTGGCTGTTTGAGGTAGAGATGATCTGTATTGGCTGTTTGAGGTATAGATGACATAAGGCTCATGTCTTTACTGTGTTCGTCCTCGATATTAGTATTTTTTTAATGTACGGAATGTTGCCCAATACGTTTGCGATAAGGAACATATTTAAAAAATGTAAAAAATCTTGTGGTTGAACAGCCACAGATGAGGTCTAACCTCTGTCTCCTCCTCTGATGAAC
>NW_027259216.1:0-25000 GCF_045791955.1 Oncorhynchus clarkii lewisi | reverse complement strand
TTCAGCCCTAAGAATTAACTCAGCATTTCACTGTTATATTTAACTCACTGTTATCTTTAACTCAGCATTTCACTGTTATATTGAACTCACTGTTATATTGAACTCACTGTTATATTTAACTCACTGTTATATTTAACTCACTGTTATCTTTATCTCTCTGTTATATTTAACTCACTGTTATCTTTAACTCAGCATTTCACTGTTATATTTAACTCACTGTTATCTTTAACTCTCTGTTATATTGAACTCACTGTTATATTTAACTAACTGTTATATTTAACTCACAGTTATATTAAACTCACTGTTATCTTTAACTCAGCATTTCACTGTTATATTTAACTCACTGTTATCTTTAACTCACTGTTATCTTTAACTCAGCATTTCACTGTTATATTTAACTCTCTGTTATCTTTAACTCTCTGTTATATTTAACTCACTGTTATATTTAACTCTCTGTTATATTTAACTCACAGTTATATTTAACTCACAGTTATATTATATTTAACTCACTGTTATATTTAACTCACTGTTATCTTTAACTCAGCATTTCACTGTTATATTTAACTCACTGTTATATTTAACTCACTGTTATCTTTAACTCAGCATTTCACTGTTATATTTAACTCACTGTTATATTTAACTCACAGTTACATTTAACTCACTGTTATCTTTAACTCAGCATTTCACTGTTATCTTTAACTCACTGTTATCTTTATCTCTCTGTTATCTTTAACTCACTGTTATATTTAACTCACTGTTATATTTAACTCACAGTTATATTTAACTCACTGTAATATTTAACTCACTGTAATATTTAACTCACTGTTATCTTTAACTCTCTGTTATATTTAACTCACTGTTATCTTTAACTCAGCATTTCACTGTTATATTTAACTCTCTGTTATATTTAACTCACTGTTATCTTTAACTCACTGTTATCTTTAACTCGCTGTTATCTTTAACTCGCTGTTATATTTAACTCACTGTTATCTTTAACTCAGCATTTCACTGTTATCTTTAACTCACTGTTATCTTTATCTCTCTGTTATCTTTAACTCACTGTTATATTTAACTCACTGTTATATTTAACTCACAGTTATATTTAACTCACTGTAATATTTAACTCACTGTAATATTTAACTCACTGTTATCTTTAACTCTCTGTTATATTTAACTCACTGTTATCTTTAACTCAGCATTTCACTGTTATATTTAACTCTCTGTTATATTTAACTCACTGTTATCTTTAACTCACTGTTATCTTTAACTCTCTGTTATCTTTAACTCGCTGTTATATTTAACTCACTGTTATATTTAACTAACAGTTATATTATATTTAACTCACTGTAATATTTAACTCACAGTTATATTATATTTAACTCACTGTTACATTGAACTCACTGTTATATTTAACTCACAGTTATATTTAACTCACTGTTAAATTTAACTCACAGTTATATTTAACTCACTGTTTCCTTTAACTCACTGTTATCTTTAACTCTGCATTTCACTGTTAGTCTCCACCTGTTGTTTACGAAGCTTGTGACAAATAACATTCCATTTGATTTGAACTATAACCAGCCTCACAAACATACACAAGACACCACGTACATACAGCTTACAGTGCTGTGAAAAAGTATTTAAAATTTTCTCTACTTTTGCATATTTTTTTAGTGATGTCACACATTCTGTTGTTTGTACTAGTTTTCCTTTCAAATTGTGAAATACTCCAGTGTCATCGTGGTTTTTTGGGGGGGTTTTGAAAACATATTTTCGAGTGAGCAACTTGGGGTGGTTTTGTCGGTTGTTTATAACGTGAGTTCCAATGGAGAAGAATAAGAGGGTTGTTATCCAAGAGCAGCTCTCGTAACCTGGAAGGCAACTGAACACACAGGGATACGTTACCCCCTGTTTCAATAGACCTGGGGCTTCTCTCTCACGTCGATGATCACTAACACATTGTTCCTGTAACGAATCATCTAACCATCATTTAAATTGTTTGACAATAACATGTTATTCACGTTTTTTGAGGGACTGTACTGCGGTGAGTGGCTTATTCAAATCAAATCAAATCACATTGTATTGGTCACAAACACATGGTTAGCAGATGTTATTGTGAGTGTAGAGAAATGCTTGTGCTTCTAATTCCGACAGTGCAGCAATATCTAACAAGAAATCTAACAATTCCACAACAAATACCTTATACACACAAATCTAAGTAAAGGGATGGAATAAGAATATGTACATATAAATATATGGATGGGCCGTGACCGAGCGTCATAGACTAAGATACAATAGATGGTGTAAAATACATTATATACACATGAGATGAGTACAGCAAGATATGTAAACATTATTAAAGTGTCATTATTAATGAAGTGACTAGTGATCCATTTATTAAAGAGGCCGATGATTTCAAGTCTGTGTATGTAGGCAGCAGCCTCTCTGTGTTAGTTGTTAGCTGTTTAACAGTCTGATGGCCTTGAGATAGAAGCTGTTTTTCAGTCTCTCGGTCCCAACTTTGGCCTCACAGTCACGGATGAACAGGGAGAACAGGAGAGATAAAACAATGGTGGACATCTTGAAGCATGTGGGGACAGCAGACTGGGATAGGGAGAGATTGAATATGTCCGTAAACACACCAACCAGCTGGTCTGCGCATGCTCTGAGGACGCGGCTAGGGATGTCGTCTGTGCCGGCAGCCTTGCGAGGGTTAACACGTTTAAATGTTTTACTCACGTCGGCCACGGAGAAGGAGTCCTTGGTAGTGGGCCACGTCAGTGGCACTGTGTTATCCTCAAAGCGGGCGAAGAAGGTGTTTAGCTTGTCCGGAAGCAAGATGTCGACGTGGCTGGTTTTCCTTTTGTAGTCTGTGATTGTCTGGAGTTCCTGCCACATACGTCTCGTGTTGAATTGCGACTCCACTTTGTCTCCATATTGACGTTTTGCCTGGTTGATTGTCTTACAGAGGGAATAACTGGACTGTTTGTATTCGGGCCATATTCCCAGTCGCCTTGCCATGGTTAAATGCAGTGGTTCGTGCTTTCAGTTTTGCGTGAATGTTGCCATTTATCCACGGTTTCTGGTTAGGGTAGGTTCTAATAGTCACAGTAGGTACAACATCTCCAATGCACTTCCTTATAAACTCACTCACCAAATCATCGTATACATCGATATTATTCTCTGAGGCTACCCGTATCATGTCCCAGTCCATGTGATCAAAACAATCTTGAAGTGTGAATTCCGATATGTCAGACCAGTGTTGAACAGACCCTTAGCACGGGTACTTCCTGTTTGAGTTTCTGCCCATAGGAAGGGAGGAGCAAAACGGAGTTAAGGAGGGCGGGACCTTCTATGCATCATGGAAGTTAGAGTAGCTGTGGTCCAGTGTTTTACCAGCGCGAGTGCTACAGTCAATTTGCTGATAGAATTCAGGTAGCGTTGTTGTGCTATTAGCTTTGTTAAAATCCCCATACAATAAATGCAGCCTCAGGATATATAGTTTCCAGTTTGCATAAAGTTCAGGGAAGTTCCTTGGTGGCTGTTTTGGTATCCGATTGCGGGGGGATATACATGGCTGTGACAATAACCGACAAGAATTCTCTTGAGAGATAATACGGTCGGTATTTGATTGTGAGGAATTTTAGGTCAGGTGAGCAAAAGGACTTGAGTTCCTGTATGTTGTTACGATTACACCATGAGTCGTTAATCATGAAACATACACCCCTGCCCTTCTTCTTACCGGAGAAATGCATATTCCTGTCGGCACGACGCACGAAGAATCGAGGTGGCTGTATCGACTGACAGGATATCCCGAGAGAGCAATGTTTCCGTGGAACAGAGTATGTTAAAATCCCTGAAGTCTCTCTGGAAAGCAACCCTTGCCCTAATTTTGTCAACAGTACCTTGTTATCTAGAGACTGGACATTAGTGAGTAATATATTCGGTAGCGGTGGGTGGTGTGTACGCCTCCGAAGTCTGACCAGAAAACCACTCCGTTTACCTCTTCTCCGGCGTGTCAGCCTCTGGAAACAGTTGTTATTTTGTTTTTTTGTTATTTTGTTATTTTGTTTGTTATTTTGTTATTTTGTTTGTTATTTTGTTATTTTGTTATTTTGTTATTTTGTTATTTTGTTTGTTATTTTGTTATTTTGTTATTTTGTTATTTTGTTATTTTGTTTGTTATTTTGTTATTTTGTTATTTTGTTATTTTGTTATTTTGTTATTTTGTTTGTTATTTTGTTATTTTGTTTGGAGGGAGGTTCAGACAAAGGATCCACTTTGGGAAAGTCGTATTACTGGTCGTAGTGCTGGTAAGTTGATCAACTAGCCCTGAAAATGGATGGCGCTGGAGCGTCGGGCACATACCCGGCCGTCGCTGGCAATGAGAGCCTCGAGGGCTATGCCGCGACGAGTAGGAGGGCCGCCGCGGTGAGCACGGAAGCCTCTCTCTGATATCCAATAGTTTTTCCCGGCTGTATGTAATAACACTTAAGATTATCTGGGCTAGCAATGTAAGATATTATACATAAACAAACAAAATACAGCAAAGTTTCCTAAGGACTAGAAGCGAGGCAGCCCTCTCTGTCGGCGCCATCTTGTGTCCTCAGTATAGGCTAGGAAATTTTTGTTGAATAAATATATCTACAATATTCTTATTACATTTAATTAAAACCTATTAAGGATCTGACCCCCACTTTTGTTCACCTAAAATAATAACATTAAAAAGTTTGCACAGCAGAGATAGAAACCACTGTGGTTGTTGTACTCCATGGGAACACGCGGGGCTGGGGGTGGAGACCGAAGGGATGTGTGCGTGTGCGTGTGTGTGTGTGTGTGTGTGTGTGCGTGTGTGTGTGTGCTATCGCCACAGAGAGAACTGTAACTTTCAACTTGGATGTTGACGTAGCATTGTGAGTGTTTTCTTCATTAGATGGAGAGAGTTAAGGGACTTTAGGGTTAAGGGGAAGGGTTAGCTAACATTCTACGTAGTTGCAAAATAGCCTAAGATGCAATTAGTTCCAAAGTTTCTAATTAGCTACAAAATCGAAAGTTGTCTGTGATGAGATTCAAAGGGGCAACTTTTGCCTTTTTAAGTCTGTCTTATGTGACCAAACGTAACATATCTTACTAATTTAAGTGTTTCCTGGATTTACCTTTAGTATGTTACGTCTAATCTATGAGACCAGGCTGAACTAAGAGGATGTTAAAGCACCCTGACTATAATGAGTAGAGAGGATCAAGGTCCAGGGGGGAAAAACAGGAAATAAATGGGCACACTTATGATACCAGTAAACTTTGGCCAATCTCTGCAATATTTAGCTGGACATTGAGCTGCAGTGCCTGGGACTCAGTCGGAGCTGTGTTACACTAATGTGAAGCGTCATGCCATCTTACTTGGCGACGGATACGGAGGAGATGGACCCAGCACTCTATTAGAAGTTAGCGAGGATGCTAACTGCTCAGATCTGCACGAGGACAGACCACTGCCAAACATTTCAATGAGTTACACACTTGAGTTTGCAAAGGAACATTTGGTGCTCGTTGCAGGACCGTCTTTCCCTCGCAACCCAGCCTCTTCAGTGTTGTGTAAAATCAACCCCCCCCACCTTCCTTCTTTATCTCTCTCTCTCCCCTCTCTCTCTTGGCCTCTGTCTCTCTCTCTCTCTGTCTGTCTCTGTCTCCATCTCTCTCACTCTCTCTCTCCATCCTCCCTCTCTGTCTCCATCTATGTCTCCATATCTCTCTCTCTCTCTCTCTCTCTCTCTCTGTCTCTCTCTCTCTCTCTCTACTACATCTCTCTCCTCTTTCTCTGTCTCTCTCTCTATTAATCTCTCTCTACATCTCTCCATCTCTCCTCTCTGTCTCTGTCTCTGTCTCTGTCTTTGACTCCTCTCTGTCTCTGTCTCACTCTTTCCGTTTACCTCTCTCTCTCTCTCTCTCAGTCTGTCTCTGTCTCTCCTTGAGGCCTAGTGTATGGGATAGATTAACACTCAGGGGAACTGAACACCATCACGTGTTTTGGCTGGCTTCCTGGTAACAGGTCTCAAATTCCTTACCCTATAAGGCCAGAGTTGTCAACGTGTTCCCCCAAAACCACATCGGACACGTGAGTTGAGGGTTCGGCAGCAGGACTCGTGTCTTAAGTCTTAAGCATTTGAAAACATAAACAAAGGAGGTAGGAATTAAAGTCTGTGTTCCTTTGGGAATCAAGGATTAAATTGGGAAGAGGAGGGAGGAGAGAGGGGGTCTTCTGAGGTAAATCTGCGTTTGAAATCCCTACACACACACACACACACACACACAATGCCTGATATGATCCCTATCTAACGTGACAAAAAACGAGGTTGGTGCCCAGAGTGTGTGACCACTAAGAAGGCCCCTCAGGGCTGGTGCTCCCCCAGGGAGACAAAGTGCTTGGTTAAAAAGGTCTGGGGTCAGGGTCATGATGGTAGCATCTTCTTAAGCCCTGTTCACACCGGTAGTTTGAAGTGACTCAAATCCTTTTTCTGTTCTGTTTCCTGAACAGCCGAAAAGCGTGGAAAAAAGTGGAATCTGATATTTTAAACGACATTTCAAGCCACCTTCGTAGGTGGTTTGGCGTCAGATACAAATCTGATTCCTGGCCATGCGACTTGTGTCTGAACGGTCAAATCTGATTTATTTGCCCTCAAGTGGTTTTTAGGCTGTTGTTTGGCATATCTTGTTGCTTCCTAGCTACTCTGTTGACAGTTTGACAAGAACACGAGAGAGCTAACTAGCTTGTTAGTTGTTTACAAACAAATGAGTGAATGTGGTAGAAAGATAAGCAGCTAGCTAGTTGACCTCTGTTGCTGTTGCTACCTAATTGACTGGTGTGGCTAGCTAGTTGACTGCTGTGGCTAGCTAGTTGACCTCTGTGGCTAGCTAGTTGACTGCTGTGACCAGCTAGTTGACCTCTGTTGCTAGCTAGTTGACTGGTGTGGCTAGCTAGTTGACTACTGTGGCTAGCTAGTTGACTGCTGTGGCTAGCTAGTTGACTGCAGTGGCTAGCTAGTTGACTGCTGTGACTAGCTAGTTGACTGCCGTGGCTAGATAGTTGACTGCTGTGGCTAGCTAGTTGACCTCTGTGGCTAGCTAGTTGACTGCTGTGGCTAGCTAGTTGACTGCTGTGGCTAGCTAGTTGACTGCTGTGACTAGCTAGTTGACTGCTGTGGCTAGCTAGTTGACTGCTGTGGCTAGCTCCTGTACTCCCTGTTCACCCACGACTGCGTGGCCACGCACGCCTCCAACTCAATCATCAAGTTTGCGGACGACACAACAGTGGTAGGCTTGATTACCAACAACGACGAGACGGCCTACAGGGAGGAGGTGAGGGCCCTCGGAGTGTGGTGTCAGGAAAATAACCTCACACTCAACGTCAACAAAACTAAGGAGATGATTGTGGACTTCAGGAAACAGCAGAGGAAACAGCAGAGGGAACACCCCCCTATCCACATCGATGGAACAGTAGTGGAGAGGGTAGCAAGTTTTAAGTTCCTCGGCATACACATCACAGACAAACTGAATTGGTCCACTCACACAGACAGCATTGTGAAGAAGGCGCAGCAGCGCCTCTTCAACCTCAGGAGGCTGAAGAAATTCGGCTTGTCACCAAAAGCATTCACAAACTTCTACAGATGCACAATCGAGAGCATCCTGGCGGGCTGTATCACCGCCTGGTACGGCAACTGCTCCGCCCTCAACCGTAAGGCTCTCCAGAGGGTAGTGAGGTCTGCACAACGCATCACCGGGGGCAAACTACCTGCCCTCCAGGACACCTACACCACCCGATGTCACAGGAAGGCCATAAAGATCATCAAGGACATCAACCACCCGAGCCACTGCCTGTTCACCCCGCTATCATCCAGAAGGCGAGGTCAGTACAGGTGCATCAAAGCTGGGACCGAGAGACTGAAAAACAGCTTCTATCTCAAGGCCATCAGACTGTTAAACAGCCACCACTAACATTGAGTGGCTGCTGCCAACACACTGACACTGACTCAACTCCAGCCACTTTAATAATGGGAATTGATGGGAAATGATGTAAATATATCACTAGCCACTTTAAACAATGCTACCTTATATAATGTTACTTACCCTACATTATTCATCTCATATGCATACGTATATACTGTACTCTATATCATCGACTGTATCCTTATGTAATACATGTATCACTAGCCACTTTAACTATGCCACTTTGTTTACATACTCATCTCATATGTATATACTGTACTCGATACCATCTACTGTATCTTGCCTATGCTGCTCTGTACCATCACTCATTCATATATCCATATGTACATATTCTTTATCCCCTTACACTGTGTACAAGACAGTAGTTTTGGAATTGTTAGTTAGATTACTTGTTGGTTATTACTGCATTGTCGGAACTAGAAGCACAAGCATTTCGCTACACTCGCATTAACATCTGCTAACCATGTGTATGTGACAAATAAAATTTGATTTGATTTGATTTGATTTGACCTCTGTGGCTAGCTAGTTGACTGCTGTGGCTAGCTAGTTGACTACTGTGGCTAGCTAGTTGACTGCTGTTGCTAGCTAGTTGACTACTGTGGCTAGCTAGTTGACCTCTGTGGCTAGCTAGTTGACTGCTGTGACCAGCTAGTTGACTGCTGTTGCTAGCTAGTTGACTACTGTGGCTAGCTAGTTGACTGCTGTGGCTAGCTAGTTGACTGCCGTGGCTAGCTAGTTGACTGCTGTGGCTAGCTTGTTGACCTCTGTGGCTAGCTAGTTGACTGCTGTGGCTAGCTAGTTGACTGCCGTGGCTAGCTAGTTGACTGTTGTGGCTAGCTAATTGACCTCTGTGGCTAGCTAGTTGACTGCTGTGACTAGCTAGTTGACTGCTGTGGCTAGCTAGTTGACCGCTGTGGCTAGCTAGTTGACTGCTGTGGCTAGCTAGTTGACTGCTGTGGCCAAAAAATGACTGGTTTTGAAAGTTGGATCATCTTGTGCTTTGAGGCTTTAAAGTTGTTCTGACACTATGATTTTGAACATTCAAAGTATGTGGGAAACATCCCTGGCAGGCATTGTCGTCATCTTAGCTTGCTACTTAACTTCTGAGTGAGAGGAAGCAGGAGCACCAATCAGCCTACACCACCGCACATACACCCATTTACATGTATGTCTGATTCTCTTTCTGTCTGTTTCTCTTTCTGTCTGTTTCTCTTTCTGTCTGTTTCTGTTTCTCTCTGTTTCTCTCTGTTTCTCTCTGTTTCTCTCTCTGTTTCTCTCTGTTTCTCTCTCTGTTTCTCTCTGTTTCTCTCTCTGTTTCTCTCTGTTTCTCTCTCTGTTTCTGTCTGTTTCTCTTTCTGTCTGTTTCTGTTTCTCTCTGTTTCTCTTTCTCTCTGTTTCTCTCTGTTTCTGTCTGTTTCTCTCTCTGTTTCTCTCTCTGTTTCTCTCTCTGTTTCTCTCTGTTTCTCTCTGTTTCTCTCTGTTTCTCTCTGTTTCTCTCTCTGTTTCTCTCTGTTTCTCTCTCTGTTTCTCTCTGTTTCTCTCTGTTTCTCTCTCTGTTTCTCTGTTTCTCTCTCTCTCTCTCTGTTTCTCTCTGTTTCTCTCTCTGTTTCTCTCTGTTTCTCTTTCTGTTTCTCTCTGTTTCTCTCTGTTTCTCTTTCTGTTTCTCTCTCTGTTTCTCTCTCTGTTTCTCTCTGTTTCTCTCTCTGTTTCTCTCTGTTTCTCTCTCTGTTTCTCTCTCTGTTTCTCTCTGTTTCTCTTTCTGTTTCTCTCTCTGTTTCTCTTTGTGTTTCTCTCTCTGTTTCTCTCTCTGTTTCTCTCGTTGTTTCTCTCTCTGTTTCTCTCTGTTTCTCTCTGTGTTTCTCTCTCTGTTTCTCTCTGTTTCTCTCTCTGTTTCTCTCTGTTTCTCTTTCTGTTTCTCTCTGTTTCTCTCTGTGTTTCTCTCTCTGTTTCTCTCTCTGTTTCTCTCTGTGTTTCTCTCTCTGTTTCTCTCTCTGTTTCTCTCTGTTTCTCTCTGTGTTTCTCTCTCTGTTTCTCTCTGTTTCTCTCTGTTTCTCTCTGTGTTTCTCTCTCTGTTTCTCTCTCTGTTTCTCTCTGTTTCTCTCTGTTTCTCTCTGTGTTTCTCTCTCTGTTTCTCTCTCTGTTTCTCTCTCTGTTTCTCTTTCTGTTTCTCTCTCTGTTTCTCTCTGTTTCTCTCTGTGTTTCTCTCTCTGTTTCTCTCTCTGTTTCTCTCTGTGTTTCTCTCTCTGTTTCTCTCTCTGTTTCTCTCTGTTTCTCTCTGTTTCTCTCTGTGTTTCTCTCTCTGTTTCTCTCTGTTTTTCTCTGTTTCTCTCTGTGTTTCTCTCTCTGTTTCTCTCTCTGTTTCTCTCTGTTTCTCTCTGTTTCTCTCTGTGTTTCTCTCTCTGTTTCTCTCTCTGTTTCTCTCTGTTTCTCTCTGTTTCTCTCTGTGTTTCTCTCTCTGTTTCTCTCTGTTTCTCTTTCTGTTTCTCTCTGTTTCTCTCTGTGTTTCTCTCTCTGTTTCTCTCTCTGTTTCTCTCTGTGTTTCTCTCTCTGTTTCTCTCTCTGTTTCTCTCTGTTTCTCTCTGTTTCTCTCTCTGTTTCTCTCTCTGTTTCTCTCTGTGTTTCTCTCTCTGTTTCTCTCTCTGTTTCTCTCTGTTTCTCTCTGTTTCTCTCTCTGTTTCTCTCTCTGTTTCTCTCTGTGTTTCTCTCTCTGTTTCTCTCTCTGTTTCTCTCTGTTTCTCTCTGTTTCTCTTTCTGTTTCTCTCTCTGTTTCTCTTTCTGTTTCTCTCTGTTTCTCTCTCTGTTTCTCTCTGTTTCTTTCTGTTTCTCTCTCTGTTTCTCTCTGTTTCTCTCTGTTTCTCTCTGTGTTTCTCTTGCTCTTTGAAATTAAACTTTGATGCACTTTTGGAAGGCAGGGGACTCCCTGTTCTGGGACACAAACACACAAATACACACTCACACACTCACATACACCTGCTCCAAAGCCCCCTGCTCTACAGCTGCGTGCCACACGGTCCTTTTTTAAAATTCTATTTTACCCCTCAGCCTCTGTCTGTCTGTCTGTCTGTCTGTCTGTCTGTCTGTCTGTCTGTCTGTCTGTCTGTTCCCCCTCTCTCCCCCCTCGTCCTCCCTCCCTGTTTGTGGTGGCCATCTGGGCCAGGCGGATGGCTTTGATTCCTGGTTTCCACATGGTTCCTGCAGTCGTCTGGGGCCACTGGGGTTTCGGAGGTGAGAGGCACCGCGACGCCAATGACAGCCCTTCCTTAAGGAATTCAAACATCACTCGTCATCTCAAAGACCCCCTCTATGTGTCTGTCTGTCTTCCCCCCCCCCCTCCTCCTCTGTCTTCCCCCTCTCCCCCACTAGGCTACATCAAACACACACAAAAAACAACTGTTTAAATGGACAGTTTGTTGTTTGATGATAGAGGATATTTTTAAGAGAGTTAGAAAAACAATATCATGAACTCTGGATGGAATTAAGACAGGGGAAGACAGGGGAAGACAAGGGAAGACAGGGGAAGACAGGGGAAGACAGGGGAAGACAAGGAAGACAAGGAAGACAGGGGAAGACAGGGGAAGACAAGGGAAGACAGGGGAAGACAAGGAAGACAGGGGAAGACAAGGAAGACAGGGGAAGACAAGGAAGACAGGGGAAGACAAGGGAAGACAGGGGAAGACAGGGAAGACAGGGGAAGACAGGGGAAGACAAGGGAAGACAAGGGAAGACAGGGGAAGACATGGGAAGACATGGGAAGACAGGGGAATAGAAGGGAAGACAGGGGAAGACAGGGGAAGACAAGGGAAGACAAGAGAAGACAGGGGAAGACAAGGGAAGACAGGGGAAGACAAGGAAGACAGGGGAAGACAGGGGAAGACAAGGGAAGACAGGGGAAGACAGGGGAAGACATGGGAAGACAGGGGAAAACAGGGGAAGACAGGGGAAGACAAGGAAGACAGCGGAAGACAAGGAAGACAAGGAAGACAGGGGAAGACAGGGGAAGACAAGGGAAGACAGGGGAAGACAAGGAAGATAGGGGAAGACAAGGAAGACAGGGGAAGACAAGGAAGACAGGGGAAGACAAGGGAAAACAGGGGAAGACAGGGGAAGACAAGGGAAGACAGGGGAAGACAGGGGAAGACATGGGAAGACAAGGGAAGACAGGGGAAGAGAAGGGAAGACAGGGGAAGACAGGGGAAGACAGGGGAAGACAAGGGAAGAAAGGGGAAGACAAGGGAAGACAATGGAAGACAGGGGAAGACAAGGGAAGAAAGGGGAAGACAAGGGAAGACAAGGGAAGACAGGGGAAGACAAGGGAAGACAGGGGAAGACAAGGGAAGACAGGGGAAGACATGGTGAGACAAGGGAAGACAGGGGAAGACAGGGGAAGACAAGGAAGACAGGGGAAGACAGGGGAAGACAAGGGAAGACAGGGGAAGACAGGGGAAGACAGAGGAAGACAGGGGAAGACAAGGGACGACAGGGGAAGACAGGGGAAGACAAGGAAGACAGGGGAAGACAAGGGAAGATAAAGAAGACAGGGGAAGACAGGGGAAGACAAGGGAAGACAGGGGAAGACAAGGAAGACAGGGGAAGACAAGGGAAGACAGGGGAAGACAGGGGAAGAAAAGGGAAGACAGGGGAAGACAGGGGAAGACAAGGAAGACAGGGGAAGACAAGGGAAGACAAGGGAAGACAGGGGAAGACAAGGGAAGAAAGGGGAAGACAAGGGAAGACAATGGAAGACAGGGGAAGACAAGGAAGACAGGGGAAGACAAGGGAAGACAGGGGAAGACAAGGAAGACACGGGAAGACAGGGGAAGACAAGGGAAGACAGGGGTAGACAGGGGAAGACAGGGGAAGACAGGGGAAGACAGGGGAAGACAAGGGAAGACAGGGGAAGACAGAGGAAGACAGGGGAAGACAAGGGAAGACAGGGGAAGACAGGGGAAGACAAGGAAGACAGGGGAAGACAAGGGAAGACAAAGAAGACAGGGGAAGACAGGGGAAGACAAGGGAAGACAGCGGAAGACAAGGAAGACAGGGGAAGACAAGGGAAGACAGGGGAAGACAGGGGAAGACAAGGGAAGACAGGGGAAGACAGGGGAAGACAAGGAAGACAGGGGAAGACAAGGGAAGACAGGGATGCCCTGAGGACAAAGGAAGCTGGAACATTAGCTATTTCCGTAGAGGCTCAGTACTGGACTGAGCCCTGAGTCGCTCTGGCAACACGTCTGGGTCAGGGGAGAAGAGGGAGGAGGGTAGAGAGAATAGGGACAGGGTGAGAGAGAGAGAGAGAGAGAGAGAGAGAGAGAGAGAGAGAGAGAGAAATTCAGGCAGGCAGGCAGGCAGGCAGGCAGAGAGAGAGGTCAGAGTGGGTGTTGGTGTACGATGGACACACAAAAGCAAACAAACACTCACACAACACATAGACACACATTGGTTGGCCCCATCAAAGAGCACACTCATACACTGACACACACATGCCCGAGCAAATGCTGGCCTGGCCCCAACAAACAGCACACACACACACAGACACACACACAGACACACAGACACACACACACACACACACACACACACACACACACACACACACACACACACAGAGGAGTCGCTCTGTGGCCAAACTAATTTCACACACAGCCTCTGTTCTGAGCTGAGTTTCAGCATCGAGCTTCACTTCACAGAGGGAGGAAAACAAGCCAATAATTAATATCTGTCTGTCTGCCTGTCTGTCTGTCTGTCTGTCTGTCTGTCTGTCTGTCTGTCTGTCTGTCTGTCTGTCTGTCTGTCTGCCTGTCTGCCTGTCTGTCTGTCTGTCTGCCTGCCTGTCTGTCTTTCTGTCTGTCTGTCTGTCTGTCTGTCTGTCTGTCTGTCTGTCTATCCGGGGCCCTGAGGCCCCTAGAAATACAAGGCATCAATGAGGTGCATACATACAGAAGAGGGAGGGGGAGCATGGTGAATGCACGGAGGAAATATCACAGTCATGTATTTCATCTGCCCGAAATCTTCTCCCCTTCTCTGGTCCTGGTTCTGGACTAGGACAGGAGGGCTGGGGGGGCTTTGGACAGACATCAGTGTAGTCTTTGAAGCAATTTTACCCTGTCTCTCTTTCTGTTCCTCTACTCTCTCTCTCTCTCTCTCTCTCCCCCTTCTCTCTCTCTCTCCTTGTCTCTCTCTCTCTCTCTCTCTCTCCCCCTTTTCTCTCCCCCCCCTCTCTCTCTCTCTCTCTCTCTCTCTCTCCCCCCTTCTCTCTCTCCCCTCCTCTCTCTCTCTCTGTCTCTCTCTCTCTCTCTCTCTCTCTGTCTCCCCCCTTCTCTCTCCTCTCCCCCCTTCTCTCTCTCTCTCTCTCTCTCTCTCTCTCCCCCTTCTTTCTCTCCCCCCTTCTCTCTCTCTCTCTCCCCCACCTTCTCTCTCTCCCCTCCTCTCTCTCTCTCTGTCTCTCTCTCTCTCTCTCTGTCTCTCCCCCCCTTCCCTCTCCTCTCCCCCTTCTCTCTCTCTCTCTCTCTCTCTGTCTCTCTCTCTCCCACCCTTCTCTCTCTCCCCCCTTCTCTCTCTCTCTCTCTCTCCCCCCTCCCCCCCTTCTCTCTCTCTCTCTCTCTCCCCTTCTCTCTCCCCCCTCTCTCTCTCTCTCTCTCTCTCTCTCTCCCCCCTTCTCTCTCTCCCCTCCTCTCTCTCTCTCTGTCTCTCTCTCTCTCTCTCTGTCTCTCCCCCCCGTCTCTCTCCTCTCCCCCCTTCTCTCTCTCTCTCTCTCTCTCTCTCTCTCTCTCTCTCTCTCTCTCCCCCCTTCTCTCTCTCCCCCCTTCTCTCTCTCTCTCTCTCCCCCCCATTCTCTCTCTCCCCCCTTCTCTCTCTCCCCCCTTCTCTCTCTCTCCCCACTCCACCCTTCTCTCTCTCTCTCTCCCCCCTTCTCTCTCTCCCCCCTTCTCTCTCTCTCTGTCTCTCTCCCCCCTTCTCTCTCTCCCCCCTTCTCTCTCTCTCTCTCTCTCTCTCTCTCTCTCCCCCCTTCTTTCTCTCCCCCCTTCTCTCTCTCTCTCTCCCCCACCTTCTCTCTCTCCCCTCCTCTCTCTCTCTCTGTCTCTCTCTCTCTCTCTCTCTCTGTCTCTCCCCCCTTCCCTCTCCTCTCCCCCCTTCTCTCTCTCTCTCTCTCTCTCTCTCTGTCTCTCTCTCTCCCACCCTTCTCTCTCTCCCCCCTTCTCTCTCTCTCTCTCTCTCTCCCCCCCCCCCTTCTCTCTCTCTCTCTCTCTCCCCTTCTCTCTCCCCCCTCTCTCTCTCTCTCTCTCTCTCTCTCTCTCCCCCCTTCTCTCTCTCCCCTCCTCTCTCTCTCTCTGTCTCTCTCTCTCTCTCTCTCTCTCTGTCTCTCCCCCCCGTCTCTCTCCTCTCCCCCCTTCTCTCTCTCTCTCTCTCTCTCTCTCTCTCTCTCTCTCTCTCTCTCCCCCTTCTCTCTCTCCCCCCTTCTCTCTCTCTCTCTCTCCCCCCCATTCTCTCTTTCCCCCCTTCTCTCTCTCCCCCCTTCTCTCTCTCTCCCCACTCCACCCTTCTCTCTCTCTCTCTCCCCCCTTCTCTCTCTCCCCCCTTCTCTCTCTCTCTGTCTCTCTCTCTCCCCCCTTCTCTCTCTCCCCCCTTCTCTCTCTCTCTCTCTCTCTCTCTCCCCCCTTCTTTCTCTCCCCCCTTCTCTCTCTCTCTCTCCCCCACCTTCTCTCTCCCCCCTTCTCTCTCTCCCCCCTTCTCTCTCTCTCTCTCTCCCCCCCATTCTCTCTCTCCCCCCCTTCTCTCTCTCCCCCCTTCTCTCTCTCTCCCCACTCCACCCTTCTCTCTCTCTCTCTCCCCCCTTCTCTCTCTCCCCCCTTCTCTCTCTCTCTGTCTCTCTCTCTCCCCCCTTCTCTCTCTCCCCCCTTCTCTCTCTCTCCCCCCCCCTTCTCTCTCTCTCTCTCTCTCTCTCTCTCCCCATTCTCTCTACCCCCTCTCTCTCTCTCTGTCTCTCTCTCTCCCCCCTTCTCTCTCTCCCCCCTTCTCTCTCTCTCTCTCCCCCCCTCCCCCCCTTCTCTCTCTCTCCTTGTCTCTCTCTCTCTCTCTCTCTCTCTCTCTCTCTCTCTCTCTCTCCCCCTTCTCTCCCCCCCTCTCTCTCTCTCTCTCCTTCTCTCTCTCTCTCTCTCTCTCTCTCTCTCTCCCCTTTTCTCTCCCCCCTCTCTCTCTCTCTCCCTCTCTCTCTCCCCCCTTCTCTCTCTCCCCTCCTCTCTCTCTCTCTGTCTCTCTCTCTCTCTCTCTCTCTCTCTCTCTCTCTCTGTCTCTCTCTGTCTCTCCCCCCCTTCTCTCTCCTCTCCCCCCTTCTCTCTCTCTCTCTCTCTCTCTCTCTCTCTCTCTCTCTCTCTCTCTCTCCCCCCTTCTCTCTCTCCCCCCTTCTCTCTCTCTCTCTCTCCCCCCTTCTCTCTCCCCCCTTCTCTCTCTCTCTCTGTCTCTCTCCCCCGCATTCTCTCTCTCCCCCCTTCTCTCTCTCCCCCCTTCTCTCTCTCTCCCCCCTCCCCCTTCTCTCTCTCTCTCTCTCTCCCCCCCTTCTCTCTCTCCCCCCTTCTCTCTCTCTCTGTCTCTCTCTCTCCCCCCCTTCTCTCTCTCCCCCCCTTCTCTCTCTCTCTCTCCCCCCTCCCCCCTCTCTCTCTCTCTCTCTCTCTCCCCCTTCTCTCTCCCCCTCTCTCTCTCTCTGTCTCTCTCTCTCTCCCCCCTTCTCTCTCTCCCCCCTTCTCTCTCTCTCTCTCCCCCTCCCCCCTTCTCTCTCTCTCCTTGTCTCTCTCTCTCCCCCTTCTCTCTCCCCCCCTCTCTCTCTCTCTCTCCTTGTCTCTCTCTCTCTCTTGCTCTCTCTCTTCCCCTTTTCTCTCCCCCTCTCTCTCTCTCTCTCTCTCTCTTCCTTCCCCCCCTTCTCTCTCTCCCCTCCTCTCTCTCTCTCTCTCTGTCTCTCTCTCTCTCTCTCTCTCTCTGTCTCTCTCTGTCTCTCTCTGTCTCTCCCCCCCTTCTCTCTCCCCCCTTCTCTCTCTCTCTCTCTCTCTCTCTCTCTCTCTCTCTCTCTCTCTCTCTCTCTCTCCCCCCTTCTCTCTCTCTCTGCCCAGCCCTCACGGTGGGTTTTTGGCAGTTACAACTGACCATTCTATTTCCTCTGTGCCAATTTTTGTGAAACTGGCACATATGGCATCAGAAGTGCCATATGCCAAACAAAATATTTTTTGGCTCTTTATTCCGTTTGGATCACCGCTAGAAAAGTGGCTCATTATTAATTTATTCCTCTTTTTTGTGTGTTTCTCTCCAGAGGTTTGATGCCTACCAGGAGTTAGCAATGAGTTAATGTAAAGTGCACCGAGGGAATTACAGCAACACAGAACTTCAACATGTGAAGTTAAACTAACAAAGGAATGGGTCACAGCTAACACGATGTCTCTTTCATCTCTCTCTCCCACTATCTCTCTCTCTCTCCCTCCTATCTCTCTCTCCCTCCTCTCTCTCTCTCCCCCCATCCCTTCTCTCTCTCCCCCTCCTATCTCCCCTTCTCCCACTCCTATCTCTCTCTCCCACTAACTCTCTCTCCCACTATCTCTCTCTCCCCCTCCTATCTCTCTCTCTTCCAATTCTCTCTCTCTCTGCCCCTCCTATCTCTCTCTCCCCCTCCTATCTCTCTCTCCCACTATCTCTCTCTCCTACTACCTCTCTCTCTCTCTCCCACTCCTATCTCTCTCTCCCCCTCCTATCTCTCTCTCTCCCCCTCCTATCTCTCTCTCCCACTATCTCTCTCTCCCCCTCCTATCTCTCTCTCCCCTCCTATCTCTCTCTCCATCTCCTATCTCTCTCTCCCCCTCCTATCTCTCTCTCCCCCTCCTATCTCTCTCTCCCCCTCCTATCTCTCTCTCCCCATCCTCTCTCTCTCTCCCCCTCCTATCTCCCCTTCTCCCACTCCTATCTCTCTCTCCCACTCCTATCTCTCTCTCCCCATCCTCTCTCTCTCCCCCTCCTATCTCCACTTCTCCCACTCCTATCTCTCTCTCCCACTCCTATCTCTCTCTCCCCCTCCTATCTCTCTCTCCCCCTCCTATCTCCCCTTCTCCCCCTCCTATCTCTCTCCCCCCCTCCTATCTCTCTCTCCCCCTCCAATCTCCCCTTCTCCCACTCCTATCTCTCTCTCCCCCTCCTATCTCCCCATCTCCCACTCCTATCTCTCTCTCCCCCTCCTATCTCCCCTTCTTCCCTCCTATCTCTCTCTGCCCCTCCTATCTCCCCATCTCCCACTCCTCTCTCTCTCCCCCTCCTATCTCCCCTTCTCCCACTCCTATCTCTCTCTCCCCCTCCTATCTCCCCATCTCCCACTCCTCTCTCTCTCTCCCCCTCCTATGTCCCCTTCTTCCACTCCTATCTCTCTCTCCCCCTCCTATCTCCCCATCTCCCACTCCTCTCTCTCTCTCCATCCTATCTCCCCTTCTCCCACTCCTATCTCTCTCTCCCCCTCCTATCTCCCCATCTCCCACTCCTCTCTCTCTCCCCCTCCTATCTACCATTCTCCCACTCCTATATATCTCTCCCCCTCCTATCTCTCTCTCTCCCCATCAACTCTCTCTCACCCTGCTCTCTCTCTCCCCCCTATCTATCTCTCCTCCTACCTCTCTCTCTCTCTCTCTCCTATATATCTCTCCTCCTACCTCTCTCTCCCTCCTATCTCTATCTCCCTCCTATCTCTCCCTCCTATCTCTCTCCCTCCTATCTCTCTCCCTCCTCTCTCACTCTCTCCCATCTCTCTCACCCTGCCTTCTTTCTCCCTCCTATCTCTCTCTCCCTCCTATCTCCCTCCCTCCTATCTCTCTCTCCCATCTCTCTCTCTTCCTCCTCTCACTCTCTCCCTCCTATCTCTTACCCCCTCATTTCTCTCTCTCCCTACAATCACTCTCTCCCCCTCCTATCTCTCTCGCATCTCTCTTTCTCCCGCCTTTCTCTCTCCCCCTCCTATCTCTCTCTCCCTCCTATCTCTCTCTCCCCTCCTATCACTCTCTCCCACTCCTCTCACTCTCTCCCATCTCTCTCTCCCTACTATTTCTCTCACCCACTCCTATCTCTCTCTCCCATCTCTCTCTCCCTCCTATCTCTCTCTCTCCCCTCATATATCTCTCTCTCCCTCCCTCCCTCCTCTCTCTCTCACTCCTTTCTCTCACCCCTCGTATCTCTCTCCCTCCTATCTCTCTCCCCCTCCTATCTCTTTCCCATCTCTCTCTCTCCCTCCTATCTCTCTCTCCCCCTCCTATCTCTCTCCCATCTCTCTCTCCCTCCTATCTCTATCTTTCCCCTCCTATCTCTCTCATCCCATCTATCTCCCCCTCCCACCCTCCTATCTCTCTCTCTCCCTACCTCCTCTCTCTCCCACACCCTAAATATCTCTATCGCCCTGCTATCTCTCTCTCCCCCTCCTATCTCTCTCCCATCTCTTTTTCTCTCCCTCCTATCTTTCTCCCCCTCCTATCTCTCTCTCTCTCCCAGCTCTCTCTCTCTCCCTCCTATCTCTCTCTCCCCCTCCTTTCTCTCTCTTCCCTGCAAACTCTCCCTCATATCTCTCCTTTCCCTCCTATCTCCCCCTCCTATCTCTCTCTTCCCTCCTATCTCTCCCTCCTATCTCTCCTTTCCCTCCTATCTCTCCCTCCTATCTCTCCTTTCCCTCCTATCTCTCCCTCCTATCTCTCCTTTCCCTCCTATCTCTCCCTCCTATCTCTCTCTTCCCTCCTATCTCCCCCTCCTATATCTCTATTCCCTCCTATCTCTCCCTCCTATCAATCTCGCCCTCCTATCTCTCTCTTCCCTCCTATCTCTCCCTCCCTCCTATCTCTATCTCCCCCTCCTACCCCCCTCGTGTTCTCCAGCTCCAGTCTCCCTCTCTTTTCTAAAGTCCCAGCCTCCTTCCCTTTTGTTCCTTCTCTCTTCTGCCCTCCATTGGACAGAGGATAGAAGGTCTTCGGTCGTTTCCTCACATTGACAAGCAGCAACAGTACTCCGTAGTGCCGGATGCTAAACTATAGCAGTCCACAGCATATTTTTACCTTGATCCACAGCTCCTCCAGCCCCCCTGTCACCTACCAAGGGCCTTTCCTTGGTTTCATTCTAGGATTCCCCTCCTTCTCCCTCCCCGGAGCCATCTTAGTGACCTTATCAGGTCATGATTAACGACATAATTAATATAGAGCGGAGAAAGAATACATATTATTTATATTTACTTACATTAGAACACGCATTTGCAGAGGTACCCAAATTACACAGAAGTATGTGGACACCCCTTAAAATGAGTGGATTCGGCAATTGCAGCCACACCCGTTGCTGACAGGTGCATAAAATCGAGCACACAAGCCCATGTAGTATAATTCCCTGACTGAAGAGCTCAGTGACTTTCAACGTGGCACCGTCATAGGATGCCACCTTTCCAACAAGTCAGTTGGTCAAATTTCTGCCCTGCTAGAGCCGCCCCTCGGCCAACTGTAAGTGCTGTTATTGTGAAGCGGAAAGGTTTTGGAACACTAACGAGTTCCACACGGCCTCCGGAAGCAACGTCAGCACAATAACTGTTTGTCGGGAGCTTCGTGAAATGGGTTTCCATGGCCGAGGGTTTAATCCACCAAAACCGAAATCTAACGAGGGAATATTGTCTTGACATGGGATTATAAACCAGAATGGTGTTGTCACGAGTCACCATTTTACACAAACACAAACCAGAATACAAAAGCATTAAGGACAAACACGTATTTTTAGTAATGTCACATTGCCCAAGTCATTGATGTTTATTTATTTACATTATTCAGATTAGTTGACATTGTCTAGACAATTGTCACTGTGAATAGTTGACCTCACAACTATTTTACAATCAGCGTTTATGAATAATGTCATGTATCCTTGGCTCGACCGCGTTCTGTCTGTAATTGACACAGGAGTGTGTGTGTGTGTGTGTGTGTGTGTGTGTGTGTCTGTGTGTGTGTGTGTGTGTGTGTGTGTGTGTGTGTGTGTGTGTGTGTGTGTGTGTGTGTGTGTGTGTGTGTGTGTGTGTGTGTGTGTGTGTGTGTCGATGTCTGTGTTGATGACTGTGTGAGTGTGTGGACAGTGAAGAGAGCCTACTCCTAAACCACTGGTATTAAACAGGGCCATTTGTGGTAAAACGATGTGTGTGTGTGTGGGGGGGAGGGGGGGCGGGACACTCTGCCAGGTTGGGGCCGGCCCCTTGCCTCCACTAGCATCATGATATGGTGGTCTGGTCCCAGCTAAGCAGATGGCTACTGATTGGGCAGCCTCAGCGTCTCTAATTCAGGGTAGTGTAGAGGAACAGGGACTGGTCATGCTGGGCTAGGTAGGACTGCACAGAGAAGCAGGTTGGCATTTATTGCCATGAATGTTGTTCTGGAGGCAAATGGGCATTTATGGTCATTAACGTTGTTCTGGAGGCAGCTCTGCAGTGTGGTCACTAGCTGGCACAAAGTAATACAATCTGATTTTAAATCTAACTAACCCTAACCTTAACCACACTGCTAACACTAATGCCTAACCTTAACCACACTGCTAACACTAATGCCTAACCTTAACCCTAACCTTAACCACACTGCTAACACTAATGCCTAACCTTAACCACACTGCTAACACTAATGCCTTACCTTAACCACACTGCTAACACTAATGCCTAACCTTAACCACACTGCTAACACTAAGGCCTAACCTTAACCACACTGCTAACACTAATGCCTAACCTTAACCACACTGCTAACACTAATGCCTAACCTTAACCACACTGCTAACACTAATGCCTAACCTTAACCACACTGCTAACACTAATGCCTAACCTTAACCACACTGCTAACACTAATGCCTAACCTTAACCACACTGCTAACACTAATGCCTAACCTTAACCACACTGCTAACACTAATGCCTAACCTTAACCACACTGCTAACCCTAACCCTAACATAAACCCTCTTAAACCGAACCACTAACCCTAACCCTAACCATAATGCTGAACCCTAACCCTAACTCTAACCACACTGTTAACCATAATGCTGAACCCTAACCCTAACCCTAACCCTAACCACACTGCTACCCCCAACCCTAACCACACTGCTAACAACACTGCTAACCCTAACCCTAACCCTAACCCCTAACCCTAACCCTAACCACACTGCTAACCCCAACCCCTAACCCTAACCACACTGCTAACCTCCAACCCCCAACCCTAACCACACTGCTAACCACACTGCTAACCCCAACCCCTAACCCTAACCACACTGCTAACCATAATGCTGAACCCTAACCCTAACCCTAACCCTAACCACACTGCTAACCCCAACCCCTAACCCTAACCACACTGCTAACAACACTGCTAACCATAATGCCTAACCCTAACCACACTGCTAACCCCAACCCCTGACCACACTGCTAACCCCAACCCTTAACCCTAACCCTAACCACACTGCTAATCCCAACCCCTAACCTTAACCCTAACCACACTGCTAACCCCAACCCCTAACCTTAACCACACTGCTAACCCCAACCCCTAACCCTAACCACACTGCTAACCACACTGCTAACCCCAACCCCTTACCTTAACCCTAACCACACTGCTAACCCCAACCCTAACCCTAACCACACTGCTAACCCCAACCCTAACCCTAACCACACTGCTAACCCCAACCCCTAACCTTAACCCGAACCACACTGCTAACCCCAACCCCTAACCCTAACCCTAACCACACTGCTAACCCCAACCCCTAACCCCTAACCTTAACCCTAACCACACTGCTAACCCCTAACCCCTAACCTTAACCCTAACCACACTGCTAACCCCAACCCCTAACCCTAACCACACTGCTAACCCCTAACCCCAACCCCTAACCCTTAACCCTAACCACACTGCTAACCCCTAACCCCAACCCCTAACCCCTAACCTTAACCTTAACCACACTGCTAACCCCAACCCCTAACCCTAACCACACTGCTAACCCCAACCCCTAACCCTAACCCTAACCACACTGCTAACCCCTAACCCCAACCCCTAACCCCTAACCCCTAACCCCTAACCCCTAAATTAAGACCAAATAGCAAATGTTTTGTTTTTATGTTGTTGTTGTTGTTTATATTATTGCCAATTTTGACTTTGCAGCTGGCCCATCTAGCGTAAATCGCTCAGCTATTCCCCCAGGGCTAAATTCATGACAATAAACGTCAACCTAGGAACTGAGCATATGTAATGTAATCTAATAATGAGATTATTTACTACTAAGAACACATGAATCTTTGTGGCCCTGAAATTTACACCGAAAATGGACTTTCATGTAAGTAATTTTTTTTAAAGGACGAGAAGAAAAGGTTAAAAAAAAAATGCAACGATATGAAATTCTGATGGAATGTCCTTTCTTCTCCTTTCTTAAATGTAGAGTTCACTCATGACGGCGTCCGGGTAGGCAAACTACTAGGCCGATTTTTGTCTGAGCAGATGGTCGGGGGGGTTGGAACATAATGATAATACATTTTTACACTACAAATTGACCACAACTAATCCGAAAAATAGATTTTATTTGAAAATAACATTCCTTTCAGAACTTGACGACACTGAGTCATCGCCACGGTTCTTTTTTTAATTCGTAGGAATACTTGTAAATAAATTTCCTAATTTTTTTCAAATTTTGGAATTTCTGGTAAGTTCAGTCTTTAAAAAAAAAACGTAGAATCCTAAACTAAAATGGTATCTTTTATTTAGTTATTTTGTTTAGAGGCTTTGGCCCACGGGCTGCCTGTTTCAGACCCTTGTAAATGATTTTCTCTTGGTGCCATTTTACGATTGGTAAAAAAAAAAAAAAATAAACAGTCAATTTAGCTACTGTAGTTTTACTGTGAGGAAGAGAGTAATTCTGGAGCAATTCTATTCTATAGAATATATTCTACTATATTCTACTATTCTACTGTATTGTAATATAACATACTACTGTAATTCTACTGTATTAAAATAGCATATACTACTGAATTGCAATAGAATAAACTCCTGAAATTCTACTGTATTGCAATAGAATAAACTACTGAAATTCTACTGTACTGTAATATAATTTACGACTGTAATTCTACTGTACAGTAATAGAATATACTACTGTAATACTACTGTATTGTTATAGAATATACTATTGTAATACTACCGTATTGTAATATAATATACTACTGTAATTCTACTGTATTGTAATATAATATACTACTGTAATACTACTGTATTGTAATAGAATACTCTACTGTAAATATACTGTATTGTTATAGAATATACTACTGTAATTCTACTGTATTGTAATAGAATATACTGCTGTAATTCTACTGTATTGTAATATAATATACTACTGTAATTCTACTGTATTGTAATATAATATACTACTGTAATTCTACAGTATTGTGATAGAATATACTACCGTAATTATACTGTATTTTAATACAATATACTACTGTAAATCTACTGTATTGTAATATAACATACTACTGTAATTCTACTGTATTAAAATAGCATATACTACTGAATTGCAATAGAATAAACTCCTGAAATTCTACTGTATTGCAATAGAATAAACTACTGAAATTCTACTGTACTGTAATATAATTTACGACTGTAATTCTACTGTACAGTAATAGAATATACTACTGTAATACTACTGTATTGTTATAGAATATACTATTGTAATACTACCGTATTGTAATATAATATACTACTGTAATTCTACTGTATTGTAATATAATATACTACTGTAATACTACTGTATTGTAATAGAATACTCTACTGTAAATATACTGTATTGTTATAGAATATACTACTGTAATTCTACTGTATTGTAATAGAATATACTGCTGTAATTCTACTGTATTGTAATATAATATACTACTGTAATTCTACTGTATTGTAATATAATATACTACTGTAATTCTACAGTATTGTGATAGAATATACTACCGTAATTATACTGTATTTTAATACAATATA
>NW_027259215.1:0-37598 GCF_045791955.1 Oncorhynchus clarkii lewisi | reverse complement strand
GAGACAGGAGAGAGACAGGAGAGAGACTCAGACAGGAGAGAGACTGAGACAGGAGAGAGACTGAGACAGGAGAGAGAAGAAGACAGGAGAGAGACTGAGACAGGAGAGAGAAGAAGACAGGAGAGAGACTGATACAGGAGAGAGACTGAGACAGGAGAGATACTGAGACAGGATAGAGAAGAAGACAGGAGAGAGAAGAAGACAGGAGAGAGACTGAGACAGGAGAGAGACTGATACAGGAGAGAGACTGAGACAGGAGAGAGACTGATACAGGAGAGAGAAGAAGACAGGAGAGAGACTGAGACAGGAGAGAGAAGAAGACAGGAGAGAGACTGAAACAGGAGAGAGACTGAGACAGGAGAGAGACTGATACAGGAGAGAGAAGAAGACAGGAGAGAGACTGAGACAGGATAGAGAATAAGACAGGAGAGAGACTGGGACAGGAGAGAGACAGACAGGAGAAAGAAGAAGACAGGAGAGAGACTGAGACAGGAGAGAGACTGAGACAGGAGAGAGAAGAAGACAGGAGAGAGACTGAGACAGGAGAGAGACTGAGACAGGAGAGAGAAGAAGACAGGAGAGAGACTGAGACAGGAGAGAGACTGAGACAGGACAGAGACTGAGACAGGACAGAGACTGAGACAGGATAGAGACTGAGACAGGAGAGAGACTGAGACAGGAGAGAGTCTGAGACAGGAGAGAGAAGAAGACAGGAGAGAGACTGAGACAGGAGAGAGACTGAGACAGGAGAGAGACTGATACAGGAGAGAGATGAAGACAGGAGAGAGACTGAGACAGGATAGAGAATAAGACAGGAGAGACACTGAGACAGGAGAGAGACTGAGACAGGAGAGAGAAGACAGGAGAGAGACTGAGACAGGAGAGAGACTGAGACAGGAGAGAGAAGACAGGAGAGAAACTGAGACAGGACAGAGACTGAGACAGGATAGAGACAGACAGGAGAGAGAAGAAGACAGGAGAGAGACTGAGACAGGAGAGAGACTGAGACAGGAGAGAGACAGACAGGAGAGAGAATAAGACAGGAGAGAGACTGAGACAGGAGAGAGACTGAGACAGGAGAGAGACAGACAGGAGAGAGACTGAGACAGGAGAGAGACAGACAGGAGAGAGAAGAAGACAGGAGAGAGACTGAGACAGGAGAGAGACTGAGACAGGAGAGAGACTGAGACAGGAGAGAGACAGGAGAGAGACTCAGACCGGAGAGAGACTGAGACAGGAGAGAGACTGAGACAGGAGAGAGAAGAAGACAGGAGAGAGACTGAGACAGGAGAGAGAAGAAGACAGGAGAGAGACTGATACAGGAGAGAGACTGAGACAGGAGAGAGACTGATACAGGAGAGAGACTGAGACAGGAGAGAGACTGATACAGGAGAGAGAAGAAGACAGGAGAGAGACTGAGACGGGAGAGAGACTGAGACAGGAGAGAGACTGAGACAGGAGAGAGACTGATACAGGAGAGAGAAGAAGACAGGAGAGAGACTGAGACAGGAGAGAGAAGAAGACAGGAGAGAGACTGAAACAGGAGAGAGACTGAGACAGGAGAGAGACTGATACAGGAGAAAGAAGAAGACAGGAGAGAGACTGAGACAGG
This sequence comes from Oncorhynchus clarkii lewisi, assembly GCF_045791955.1. Taxonomy (NCBI): domain Eukaryota; kingdom Metazoa; phylum Chordata; class Actinopteri; order Salmoniformes; family Salmonidae; genus Oncorhynchus; species Oncorhynchus clarkii. The sequence goes on along the minus strand of NW_027259215.1, from coordinate 35,986 downwards.
ATAGAGAATAAGACAGGAGAGAGACTGGGACAGGAGAGAGACAGACAGGAGAAAGAAGAAGACAGGAGAGAGACTGAGACAGGAGAGAGACTGAGACAGGAGAGAGAAGAAGACAGGAGAGAGACTGAGACAGGAGAGAGACTGAGACAGGAGAGAGAAGAAGACAGGAGAGAGACTGAGACAGGAGAGAGACTGAGACAGGACAGAGACTGAGACAGGACAGAGACTGAGACAGGATAGAGACTGAGACAGGAGAGAGACAGACAGGAGAGAGACTGAGACAGGATAGAGACAGACAGGAGAGAGACAGACAGGAGAGAGACTGAGACAGGAGAGAGACTGAGACAGGAGAGAGACAGACAGGAGAGAGAAGAAGACAGGAGAGAGACTGAGACAGGAGAGAGACAGACAGGAGAGAGACTGAGACAGGAGAGAATAAGACAGGAGAGAGACTGAGACAGGAGAGAGACTGAGACAGGAGAGAGACTGAGACAGGAGAGAGACAGGAGAGAGACTCAGACAGGAGAGAGACTGAGACAGGAGAGAGACTGAGACAGGAGAGAGAAGAAGACAGGAGAGAGACTGAGACAGGAGAGAGACTGATACAGGAGAGAGACGAAGACAGGAGAGAGACTGAGACAGGAGAGAGAAGAAGACAGGAGAGAGAAGAAGACAGGAGAGAGACTGAGACAGGAGAGAGACTGAGACAGGAGAGAGACTGAGACAGGAGAGTGACTAATACAGGAGAGAGACTGAGACAGGAGAGAGACTGAGACAGGAGAGAGACTGAGACAGGAGAGAGACTCATAAAGGAGAGAGAAGAAGACAGGAGAGAGAAGAAGACAGGAGAGAGAAGAAGACAGGAGAGAGACTGAGACAGGAGAGAGACTGAGACAGGAGAGAGACTAATACAGAAGAGAGACTGAGACAGGAGAGAGACTGAGACAGGAGAGTGACTAATACAGGAGAGAGACTGAGACAGAAGAGAGACTGAGACAGGAGAGAGACTGAGACAGCAGAGAGAGACTGAGACAGGAGAGAGACTGAGACAGGAGAGAGAAGAAGACAGGAGAGAGACTGAGACAGGAGAGAGTCTGAGACAGGAGAGAGAAGAAGACAGGAGAGAGACTGAGACAGGAGAGAGACTGAGACAGGAGAGAGACTGAGACAGGAGAGAGACTGATACAGGAGAGAGAACAAGACAGTAGAGAGACTGAGACAGGATAGAGAATAAGACAGGAGAGAGACTGAGACAGGAGAGAGACTGAGACAGGAGAGAGAAGACAGGAGAGAGACTGAGACAGGAGAGAGACTGAGACAGGAGAGAGAAGACAGGAGAGAAACTGAGACAGGACAGAGACTGAGACAGGATAGAGACAGACAGGAGAGAGAAGAAGACAGGAGAGAGACTGAGACAGGAGAGAGACTGAGACAGGAGAGAGACAGACAGGAGAGAGAAGAAGACAGGAGAGAGACTGAGACAGGAGAGAGACTGAGACAGGAGAGAGACAGACAGGAGAGAGACTGAGACAGGAGAGAGACAGACAGGAGAGAGAAGAAGACAGGAGAGAGACTGAGACAGGAGAGAGAAGAAGACAGGAGAGAGACTGATACAGGAGAGAGACTGAGACAGGAGAGATACTGAGACAGGAAAGAGAAGAAGACAGGAGAGAGAAGAAGACAGGAGAGAGACTGAGACAGGAGAGAGACTGAGACAGGAGAGAGACTGAGACAGGAGAGAGACTGATACAGGAGAGAGAAGAAGACAGTAGAGAGACTGAAACAGGATAGAGAATAAGACAGGAGAGAGACTGAGACAGGAAAGAGACTGAGACAGGAGAGAGAAGACAGGAGAGAGACTGAGACAGGAGAGAGACTGAGACAGGAGAGAGAAGACAGGAGAGAGACTGAGACAGGACAGAGACTGAGACAGGATAGAGACAGACAGGAGAGAGAAGAAGACAAGAGAGAGACTGAGACAGGAGAGAGACTGAGACAGGAGAGAGACAGACAGGAGAGAGAAGAAGACAGGAGAGAGACTGAGACAGGAGAGAGACTGAGACAGGAGAGAGACTGAGACAGGAGAGTGACTAATACAGGAGAGAGACTGAGACAGGAGAGAGACTGAGACAGGAGAGAGACTAATACAGGAGAGAGACTGAGACAGGAGAGAGACTGAGACAGGAGAGAGACTGAGACAGGAGAGAGACTAATACAGGAGAGAGACTGAGACAGGAGAGAGACTGAGACAGGAGAGAGAAGAAGACAGGAGAGAGACTGAGACAGGAGAGAGACTGAGACAGGAGAGAGAAGAAGACAGGAGAGAGAATAAGACAGGAGAGAGACTGAGACAGGAGAGAGACTGAGACAGGAGAGAGACTGAGACAGGAGAGAGAAGAAGACAGGAGAGAGACTGAGACAGGAGAGAGTCTGAGACAGGGGAGAGAAGAAGACAGGAGAGAGACTGAGACAGGAAAGAGACTGAGACAGGAGAGAGACTGATACAGGAGAGAGATGAAGACAGGAGAGAGACTGAGACAGGATAGAGAATAAGACAGGAGAGAGACTGAGACAGGAGAGAGACTGAGACAGGAGAGAGAAGACAGGAGAGAGACTGAGACAGGAGAGAGACTGATACAGGAGAGAGACTGAGACAGGAGAGATACTGAGACAGGAAAGAGAAGAAGACAGGAGAGAGAAGAAGACAGGAGAGAGACTGAGACAGGAGAGAGACTGAGACAGGAGAGAGACTGAGACAGGAGAGAGACTGATACAGGAGAGAGAAGAAGACAGTAGAGAGACTGAAACAGGATAGAGAATAAGACAGGAGAGAGACTGAGACAGGAAAGAGACTGAGACAGGAGAGAGAAGACAGGAGAGAGACTGAGACAGGAGAGAGACTGAGACAGGAGAGAGAAGACAGGAGAGAGACTGAGACAGGACAGAGACTGAGACAGGATAGAGACAGACAGGAGAGAGAAGAAGACAAGAGAGAGACTGAGACAGGAGAGAGACTGAGACAGGAGAGAGACAGACAGGAGAGAGAAGAAGACAGGAGAGAGACTGAGACAGGAGAGAGACTGAGACAGGAGAGAGACTGAGACAGGAGAGTGACAAATACAGGAGAGAGACTGAGACAGGAGAGAGACTGAGACAGGAGAGAGACTAATACAGGAGAGAGACTGAGACAGGAGAGAGACTGAGACAGGAGAGAGACTGAGACAGGAGAGAGACTAATACAGGAGAGAGACTGAGACAGGAGAGAGACTGAGACAGGAGAGAGAAGAAGACAGGAGAGAGACTGAGACAGGAGAGAGACTGAGACAGGAGAGAGAAGAAGACAGGAGAGAGAAGACGACAGGAGAGAGACTGAGACAGGAGAGAGACTGAGACAGGAGAGAGACTGAGACAGGAGAGAGAAGAAGACAGGAGAGAGACTGAGACAGGAGAGAGTCTGAGACAGGGGAGAGAAGAAGACAGGAGAGAGACTGAGACAGGAAAGAGACTGAGACAGGAGAGAGACTGATACAGGAGAGAGATGAAGACAGGAGAGAGACTGAGACAGGATAGAGAATAAGACAGGAGAGAGACTGAGACAGGAGAGAGACTGAGACAGGAGAGAGAAGACAGGAGAGAGACTGAGACAGGAGAGAGACTGAGACAGGAGAGAGACAGACAGGAGAGAGAAGAAGACAGGAGAGAGACTGAGACAGGAGAGAGACTGAGACAGGAGAGAGACAGACAGGAGAGAGACTGAGACAGGAGAGAGACAGACAGGAGAGAGAAGAAGACAGGAGAGAGACTGAGACAGGAGAGAGACTGAGACAGGAGAGAGACAGACAGGAGAGAGAAGAAGACAGGAGAGAGACTGAGACAGGAGAGAGACTGAGACAGGAGAGAGACAGACAGGAGAGAGACTGAGACAGGAGAGAGACAGACAGGAGAGAGAAGAAGACAGGAGAGAGACTGAGACAGGAGAGAGACTGAGACAGGAGAGAGACTGAGACTGGAGAGAGACAGGAGAGAGACTCAGACCGGAGAGAGACTGAGACAGGAGAGAGACTGAGACAGGAGAGAGAAGAAGACAGGAGAGAGACTGAGACAGGAGAGAGAAGAAGACAGGAGAGAGACTGATACAGGAGAGAGACTGAGACAGGAGAGATACTGAGACAGGAAAGAGAAGAAGACAGGAGAGAGAAGAAGACAGGAGAGAGACTGAGACAGGAGAGAGACTGAGACAGGAGAGAGACTGAGACAGGAGAGAGACTAATACAGAAGAGAGACTGAGACAGGAGAGAGACTGAGCCAGGAGAGTGAGTAATACAGAAGAGAGACTGAGACAGGAGAGAGAAGAAGACAGGAGAGAGACTGAGACAGGATAGAGACTGAGACAGGAGAGAGACTGAGACATGAGAGAGACTGAGACAGGAGAGAGACTAATACAGGAGAGAGACTGAGACAGGAGAGAGACTGAGACAGGAGAGAGACTGAGACAGGAGAGAGACTAATACAGGAGAGAGACTGAGACAGGAGAGAGACTGAGACAGGAGAGAGACTGAGACAGGAGAGAGACTAATACAGGAGAGAGACTGAGACAGGAGAGAGACTGAGACAGGAGAGAGACTGAGACAGGAGTGTGACTGATACAGGAGAGAGACTAATACAGAAGAGAGACTGAGACAGGAGAGAGACTGAGCCAGGAGAGTGAGTAATACAGAAGAGAGACTGAGACAGGAGAGAGAAGAAGACAGGAGAGAGACTGAGAGGGGAGAGAGACTGAGACAGGAGAGAGACTGAGACATGAGAGAGACTGAGACAGGAGAGAGACTCATACAGGAGAGAGACTGAGACAGGAGAGAGACTGAGACAGGAGAGAGACTGAGACAGGAGAGAGACTAATACAGGAGAGAGACTGAGACAGGAGAGAGACTGAGACAGGAGAGAGACTGAGACAGGAGAGAGACTAATACAGGAGAGAGACTGAGACAGGAGAGAGACTGAGCCAGGAGAGTGAGTAATACAGAAGAGAGACTGAGACAGGAGAGAGAAGAAGACAGGAGAGAGACTGAGACAGGAGAGAGACTGAGACAGGAGAGAGACTGAGACATGAGAGAGACTGAGACAGGAGAGAGACTAATACAGGAGAGAGACTGAGACAGGAGAGAGACTGAGACAGGAGAGAGACTGAGACAGGAGAGAGACTAATACAGGAGAGAGACTGAGACAGGAGAGAGACTGAGACAGGAGAGAGACTGAGACAGGAGAGAGACTAATACAGGAGAGAGACTGAGACAGGAGAGAGACTGAGACAGGAGAGAGACTGAGACAGGAGAGTGACTGATACAGGAGAGAGACTGAGACAGGAGAAATATGGAGGAGTGGAAGGAGATGTGTGTATGTGTGTCTTTATCTCTCCGTTGGACATTGGGACTCCCTCCAAAAAGTTACTTAGTAGCAAATCTTTACACCCCTGGTTCAAGCTGTGAGTCATCTTCGGCCCACCCACCTTCACACGTTAACATCTAATAGCATATCAACTATTTAACCAACTAATGTGAGTCATCTTCGGCCCACCCACCTTCACACGTTAACATCTAATAGCATATCAACTATTTAACCAACTAATGTGAGTCATCTTCGGCCCACCCACCTTCACACGTTAACATCTAATAGCATATCAACTATTTAACCAACTAATGTGAGTCATCTTCGGCCCACCCACCTTCACACGTTAACATCTAATAGCATATCAACTATTTAACCAACTAATGTGAGTCATCTTCGGCCCACCCACCTTCACACGTTAACATCTAATAGCATATCAACTATTTAACCAACTAATGTGAGTCATCTTCGGCCCACCCACCTTCACACGTTAACATCTAATAGCATATCAACTATTTAACCAACTAATGTGAGTCATCTTCGGCCCACCCACCTTCACACGTTAACATCTAATAGCATATCAACTATTTAACCAACTAATGTGAGTCATCTTCGGCCCACCCACCTTCACACGTTAACATCTAATAGCATATCAACTATTTAACCAACTAATGTGAGTCATCTTCGGCCCACCCACCTTCACACGTTAACATCTAATAGCATATCAACTATTTAACCAACTAATGTGAGTCATCTTCGGCCCACCCACCTTCACACGTTAACATCTAATAGCATATCAACTATTTAACCAACTAATGTGAGTCATCTTCGGCCCACCCACCTTCACACGTTAACATCTAATAGCATATCAACTATTTAACCAACTAATGTGAGTCATCTTCGGCCCACCCACCTTCACACGTTAACATCTAATAGCATATCAACTATTTAACCAACTAATGTGAGTCATCTTCGGCCCACCCACCTTCACACGTTAACATCTAATAGCATATCAACTATTTAACCAACTAATGTGAGTCATCTTCGGCCCACCCACCTTCACACGTTAACATCTAATAGCATATCAACTATTTAACCAACTAATGTGAGTCATCTTCGGCCCACCCACCTTCACACGTTAACATCTAATAGCATATCAACTATTTAACCAACTAATGTGAGTCATCTTCGGCCCACCCACATTCACACGTTAACATCTAATAGCATATCAACTATTTAACCAACTAATGTGAGTCATCTTCGGCCCACCCACCTTCACACGTTAACATCTAATAGCATATCAACTATTTAACCAACTAATGTGAGTCATCTTCGGCCCACCCACCTTCACACGTTAACATCTAATAGCATATCAACTATTTAACCAACTAATGTGAGTCATCTTCGGCCCACCCACCTTCACACGTTAACATCTAATAGCATATCAACTATTTAACCAACTAATGTGAGTCATCTTCGGCCCACCCACCTTCACACGTTAACATCTAATAGCATATCAACTATTTAACCAACTAATGTGAGTCATCTTCGGCCCACCCACCTTCACACGTTAACATCTAATAGCATATCAACTATTTAACCAACTAATGTGAGTCATCTTCGGCCCACCCACCTTCACACGTTAACATCTAATAGCATATCAACTATTTAACCAACTAATGTGAGTCATCTTCGGCCCACCCACCTTCACACGTTAACATCTAATAGCATATCAACTATTTAACCAACTAATGTGAGTCATCTTCGGCCCACCCACCTTCACACGTTAACATCTAATAGCATATCAACTATTTAACCAACTAATGTGAGTCATCTTCGGCCCACCCACCTTCACACGTTAACATCTAATAGCATATCAACTATTTAACCAACTAATGTGAGTCATCTTCGGCCCACCCACCTTCACACGTTAACATCTAATAGCATATCAACTATTTAACCAACTAATGTGAGTCATCTTCGGCCCACCCACCTTCACACGTTAACATCTAATAGCATATCAACTATTTAACCAACTAATGTGAGTCATCTTCGGCCCACCCACCTTCACACGTTAACATCTAATAGCATATCAACTATTTAACCAACTAATGTGAGTCATCTTCGGCCCACCCACCTTCACACGTTAACATCTAATAGCATATCAACTATTTAACCAACTAATGTGAGTCATCTTCGGCCCACCCACCTTCACACGTTAACATCTAATAGCATATCAACTATTTAACCAACTAATGTGAGTCATCTTCGGCCCACCCACCTTCACACGTTAACATCTAATAGCATATCAACTATTTAACCAACTAATGTGAGTCATCTTCGGCCCACCCACCTTCACACGTTAACATCTAATAGCATATCAACTATTTAACCAACTAATGTGAGTCATCTTCGGCCCACCCACCTTCACACGTTAACATCTAATAGCATATCAACTATTTAACCAACTAATGTGAGTCATCTTCGGCCCACCCACCTTCACACGTTAACATCTAATAGCATATCAACTATTTAACCAACTAATGTGAGTCATCTTCGGCCCACCCACCTTCACACGTTAACATCTAATAGCATATCAACTATTTAACCAACTAATGTGAGTCATCTTCGGCCCACCCACCTTCACACGTTAACATCTAATAGCATATCAACTATTTAACCAACTAATGTGAGTCATCTTCGGCCCACCCACCTTCACACGTTAACATCTAATAGCATATCAACTATTTAACCAACTAATGTGAGTCATCTTCGGCCCACCCACCTTCACACGTTAACATCTAATAGCATATCAACTATTTAACCAACTAATGTGAGTCATCTTCGGCCCACCCACCTTCACACGTTAACATCTAATAGCATATCAACTATTTAACCAACTAATGTGAGTCATCTTCGGCCCACCCACCTTCACACGTTAACATCTAATAGCATATCAACTATTTAACCAACTAATGTGAGTCATCTTCGGCCCACCCACCTTCACACGTTAACATCTAATAGCATATCAACTATTTAACCAACTAATGTGAGTCATCTTCGGCCCACCCACCTTCACACGTTAACATCTAATAGCATATCAACTATTTAACCAACTAATGTGAGTCATCTTCGGCCCACCCACCTTCACACGTTAACATCTAATAGCATATCAACTATTTAACCAACTAATGTGAGTCATCTTCGGCCCACCCACCTTCACACGTTAACATCTAATAGCATATCAACTATTTAACCAACTAATGTGAGTCATCTTCGGCCCACCCACCTTCACACGTTAACATCTAATAGCATATCAACTATTTAACCAACTAATGTGAGTCATCTTCGGCCCACCCACCTTCACACGTTAACATCTAATAGCATATCAACTATTTAACCAACTAATGTGAGTCATCTTCGGCCCACCCACCTTCACACGTTAACATCTAATAGCATATCAACTATTTAACCAACTAATGTGAGTCATCTTCGGCCCACCCACCTTCACACGTTAACATCTAATAGCATATCAACTATTTAACCAACTAATGTGAGTCATCTTCGGCCCACCCACCTTCACACGTTAACATCTAATAGCATATCAACTATTTAACCAACTAATGTGAGTCATCTTCGGCCCACCCACCTTCACACGTTAACATCTAATAGCATATCAACTATTTAACCAACTAATGTGAGTCATCTTCGGCCCACCCACCTTCACACGTTAACATCTAATAGCATATCAACTATTTAACCAACTAATGTGAGTCGTCTTCGGCCCACCCACCTTCACACGTTAACATCTAATAGCATATCAACTATTTAACCAACTAATGTGAGTCGTCTTCGGCCCACCCACCTTCACACGTTAACATCTAATAGCATATCAACTATTTAACCAACTAATGTGAGTCGTCTTCGGCCCACCCACCTTCACACGTTAACATCTAATAGCATATCAACTATTTAACCAACTAATGTGAGTCGTCTTCGGCCCACCCACCTTCACACGTTAACATCTAATAGCATATCAACTATTTAACCAACTAATGTGAGTCGTCTTCGGCCCACCCACCTTCACACGTTAACATCTAATAGCATATCAACTATTTAACCAACTAATGTGAGTCGTCTTCGGCCCACCCACCTTCACACGTTAACATCTAATAGCATATCAACTATTTAACCAACTAATGTGAGTCGTCTTCGGCCCACCCACCTTCACACGTTAACATCTAATAGCATATCAACTATTTAACCAACTAATGTGAGTCGTCTTCGGCCCACCCACCTTCACACGTTAACATCTAATAGCATATCAACTATTTAACCAACTAATGTGAGTCATCTTCGGCCCACCCACCTTCACACGTTAACATCTAATAGCATATCAACTATTTAACCAACTAATGTGAGTCATCTTCGGCCCACCCACCTTCACACGTTAACATCTAATAGCATATCAACTATTTAACCAACTAATGTGAGCCATCTTCGGCCCACCCACCTTCACACGTTAACATCTAATAGCATATCAACTATTTAACCAACTAATGTGAGTCATCTTCGGCCCACCCACCTTCACACGTTAACATCTAATAGCATATCAACTATTTAACCAACTAATGTGAGTCATCTTCGGCCCACCCACCTTCACACGTTAACATCTAATAGCATATCAACTATTTAACCAACTAATGTGAGTCATCTTCGGCCCACCCACCTTCACACGTTAACATCTAATAGCATATCAACTATTTAACCAACTAATGTGAGTCATCTTCGGCCCACCCACCTTCACACGTTAACATCTAATAGCATATCAACTATTTAACCAACTAATGCTGGTTGTTTCACTCAATGCACATTTCAGTGTTCTCAGGTTTTTCTGCACAGTCAGAAGTTTCCGCGTAAGAGTCTTTCAGTTTGAGAGTATCTTTCTCAGTCTCAGAGTCTATCAGATAAAGTATTTCCCCTGAGTGGTGTGTCTGTTGTCTTTAGTACAGTAAAACAGCTCAGCTTGACCACACAGGAGTCCTTTCCCTCTCTGTAACCTAAGGAACGTCAGTCCCTCTGCCTCTCCTCTCTCTCCCCTCTTCAGCCTACAGCTCTTAGAGACTGCACTCCATTCCTCTATTGATCCCACTGCCCTTCTCCTCTTCTGTCTGTCAGCCTCAAAGGATTAAGCAGCTTTGTGCCAACAGTGACTGAACGAGCGCTCCTGAACGTCCCCTTATCAACTCTCCCTCAGTGACTCACTGCTCCAGGTGGGTATCATCCACTAAGCTCTGCTCTCGGATCCGATAATACTTATACAGTTCCACAAATATGAACAATTCAACAGCAGATACTGACTTCTGATCAGATACGTGCTTAGTGGTCACATCACCCTATGGCAGGTATAATCGCTCTCACTCACCTTCCTGTTCGGGCGTAGAGGTGGGCAGCATGTGGAGGGGTCCTCCCCGCCCACTTTCTTTCCTGCTACAGAGTCCTTCTTCGGCGTGCGTACGTAGGACACCCTTCTCTTCACAGCTCTGTCCCAAACCCGGCTCTCCGTGGGGTCTGCGGCCCCCAGTTTCCTTTCCCCGCTGTCCAGTAGCACCTGGCTGGTCTGTGTGGGACGTCCCAAGGTGAGGGGCGAAGGTGCCCCCCTCCATTCCCCCAGTTCCAGGTAAACATGTAGACAGACACAGAGAGCGGTGAGGAGAAGACACAGGCGCAGAGCCAGTCCTCTAGTCAGTCTGTCTCTCCACATGCCTGGATACACTGTCTATCTCACTTTTCCCTGTTTCTCTCTTTCTCGCCTCCTGAACAGTGAGATTGTTGATCTCGCTCTCTTTCTCTATCCCATTCTTCTTCTCCTGATCCTTTGAGTGGTGTGTCTCTCTCTTGTCTTCCTTCTCTCCTTCCTTTCCTCCTAAGTCCACAGTTGGATCAAGATAAGTACGAGCATTACTGAAGGTTTGTGAGACAGGAGGACATGTGTTCATCACAAAACAACTACGTCAGTGAGAGTGAGTGTGTGTGTGCCTGTGTGATTTAGTATGTGTGTGTGTGTGTGTCTCTCTCTCTCTGTATGTGTCAGTGTGTGTGAACCTCTGCACATTGACTCGGTGGAATAGAGTGTGCCGCTCTCTATGAAAAGTTTTGGAACTTCTCCCCTCCCTGTCCTAGCCCTCACACCCCTTTCTCACACACACCCCTCTCACTCCGTCTGACCCCTCCCTCTCTCCCTCGCTCCGTTCCCCTGTGTCTTGGGTTACTGTGTAACTCAACACCGGGCAGGGCCAACACATCCACAGCTAGCTGTCACCAAGGCCTCACATTCTCTCTCTACAGACACTGTTTCATACAGGAGATCATAGAGAGATGGAAGGAGAGAGAAAGAGAGACAAAGAGAGAGAAGGAAGGAGAGAAGGTGAGCGAGAGAGAGAGCGAGAGAGAGAGAGAGGGACAAGGAGACAGGGAAGTGCAGTCTTGGAGAGTGAAGCACTGTATGACCTGCGTGTTTGTGCAGTCTATCACAGAAAGAGAGGAGAGAGGGAAAAGAAAACAAACATGAAGAATGGAGAAGAGAGGGATACAGAGGTCTCTCTCTTTCTCTCTCTATTTCTTGTTCTTTCTCTCTCTCTCTCTCTCTCTCTCTCTCTCTCTCTCTCTCTCTCTATCTCTCTCTCTCTCTCTCTCTCTCTCTCTCTCTCTCTCTCTCTCTCTCTCTTTCTCTCTCTATTTCTCATTCTCTCTCCCTCTCTTCCTCATTCTCTCTCTTTTTCTCTTTCTCTCTCACTCCATCTCTCTCTGTCTCTCTCTCTTTCTGCTCGCTGCAATCTGAAAACTCGGGCTATAAACATGATTAATCTATAAACCATTAGTACTGAAGTCCTATGAAATCACTTTGAAACCACCTCCTGCCTCTATCTAAAACCTACTCCTTCATTGATTTCCCCCTGAAGCATCCCAATCGCTCCTTTATTCAGAAACAAAATAATTACAATTCCCCTACTGCAGCTCCCATCTATTAACTCTGTTATTGACATTGCAGAGGGCAACGAAATGTAGGAAATTGTAGATTATGTCAGAGTAAGAACAGTGGATTTTTAGCCTGCTGGGGAAACTTTATCCATTCGACTTTTGGGGACGTTATTAAATGATGTCAGTGAAGATGTGGGTGGAATGATTGAGGATTTACACAGGCTTTATGAAGAGAATAATATGGAGGCAATCAGACAGTGCACTCTTTATTTATGAAAACAGGCTGTGATTGACTGGAGACACAGGGCTCTACTGCCACCTGTATGTAGAGAGAAGTAGCACACAGACACACAGGCAATTACACAGGGTCATTTTCCCAAGTCAATATGGAGGATGTTAGTTAAAGATTAAATTACTTTCAACGAATTACAAATTATATGAAGTCTTCTTCTGCTGTTTTTTGAATTGGACTGTTTCACTCCAATTCTAAGTGGTTTCCAGGGCCAGCTAGCTTCTATCCTGAGGCGGTCAAGGTAGAGTTTTATGTGTATCTGTTTGTGCATGTGTGTGTGTACACAGTGTGTTTGCACGTTTACACCCCATGAATGTGACCCTCACATTGACATATGGCACACGCCTGCGTAATACCTGCTTTACCGCAGAGCGGTAAATGTCTATAGGTACTAGTATATTGTATAAAGTTTGTTTGTGTAGGCCTACAACCAGCCAGACAGTATACACCCAACTGCATTAGAACACATATCATAGTATACCATCTAAGGAGAGGAAAGTGGAGAAATTCTAACTATATTTCATTCCTTCATCCCTCTAGTTGTCCCCCCCACCGCCCACCTCTGAAAAACCCAGTTATGTAAGTGTGTAATGGTAGAAGACAAGCACAGAGCCATACAGGGACATGATGGATTAAACCCTCACAGCAACACCATCCAACTATTAGCTCTAACAGATGTAGCACTCTATGGCGCCACCATATGGTCCGTCAGTGGTACAACATTCAGAATACAGCTCACTGGGGTGAGGAGAGGGAACGGGAACAAGGAAGGGGAGAAGGAATCCCCATGAGGGGACACTGTGAAGCACGTCTAGCTGGACTGACTGAGAGAGAGATTTCTCTGTCAGACCCAGGATTCAAACAGGCAACCCTAAAGGTCACTGTCTGCTACCACCACCCATTCATTCAAGTACCAGACCAATTGTAAAAGGAGTATGTTTCTGATCTAGCTGGACCAGATGGAACATACTGTAGGTGGAAGTCTTTCTCCACGGAGTTCACATGCCACGTTTTACTTTGCTTGTACATTACTGGCACCATACTATTGCAAAATGACATGCTTGCAGAGGGAAAGCTAGGAAGGCCAGTCTCCATTCCCCTCTCTGCGCTGTGTGTGACGGCTTGAGACTTGATGAAGTAACAGGGAAGAATCAGATGTAGTTTATAAAGGAGACAGTGACTCTACGCTTCACCCTGGGTTCTGTGACACCCACTCCAGTTGGCCATGCAGAGCAGAACACCATAGTGCTTCAGAGAGATTGAGTGTCGAACGACTTCACCACAATAATGATGCTTCATTTGACACTCTCACAAGGTAGAGGCTTTACTCCTGTTTTTTGGTGAGAAAGCTCTTGGGAGCTGGGAAGTGAGTGACTGTGTGACAGATGTTTGAGTTCTCACGGTGGAAGAAGGCAGAACCTCTTGTTCTTTCTCAGCTGTTCTAGGGTCTGGAGAGGTGAGAAGAACATCTCAGCCCTCTCCATCGTTCTGTCCACATATTCATGAAAACCTGGTCTTGTGGAAGAAATCAAGTTAAGGGTGCATGGAGTAGGACAGGGTGAGAAACTAAAAGAAAAATGAAGATGGAGTGAGTGTGTTTGTGTGGTAGAAAACTGGACTCAGAGAGAGAGGAAAACGCTAAATTGACTCCCCATGTGAGTATGAGAGGGGAGAAAAGAGGAAGAGAGGGAGATTTGCCCCAATAATGAGTGTCTGGGCTGGAACCAGTAGCTGGGTGTGCGTGTGTGTAGATGTGTGTGTGTGTGTGCATGCATGCAGGCATGTTTGTATGCTTATGTGTGTATAGCACAGGAGCACATGTGTACAAGCTCAGTGTGTGTGGTTAGATTGGTGTTTGAGGCTTTGCGAGTGCGTGAATGTAGATGCGCAGCAGGGTCAGAATTTCTCTGGTTGTGATTGGACATAGAGTTGGGAGGACACTAACAGGTGGGGGATTGTTGGAGGGGGTGTGGTTGGCTGGCATGGGGGACTACTGGGGGGGGGTTGGCTGGCTCAGGGGACTGCTGGCGGGGGTGGGGTTGGCTGGCTCGGGGGACTACTGGAGGGGGTGGGGTTGGCTGGCTCGGGGGACTGCTGGAGGGGGTGGGGTTGGCTGGCTGGGGAACTGTTGTGTTACTACCAACCTTATATCTCCACATCAGATTTCTGTCTGTTTCTGTGGAATTAATGAATGATTTACTTGTTGAAGATCTTTGTAATGATAAGCACACTGTTTCAGTCAGGCAGATAGATGGTAATAACCAGACAACACATGGAGTCATAGAGCCTATGGAAGTGACATTGAGGCATGTTGATATAAATTAAAGAAATATCCATGCTGTGGATATGGAGAGAAAGGTCTATAGTAATTGGTTCGGAATGCTTTTCAGACATTTTCATCATAAACCAGTAGTCCAGTATATCAGGTTAAGTGCCTATCAGAAAGGCTACACAGTTTACAGATTTGGTGTGATTCTAGAATTTGATTGGTCCTTTTCTGTCCTATGCTTTAGCTGCAGGTGGTCAGTCAGTTGAATTTCACTCGGAACACAAACAGGTGCACCTGTTGTAGCCAGTCAAGGCAGGTTGGAGAGATACAGTAAGTCAACAGAACCACCA
Organism: Oncorhynchus clarkii lewisi; assembly: GCF_045791955.1. NCBI lineage: Eukaryota > Metazoa > Chordata > Actinopteri > Salmoniformes > Salmonidae > Oncorhynchus > Oncorhynchus clarkii. Next base: position 20,709 of record NW_027259215.1, on the reverse strand, counting down.
ATACCTCTGTCCTCTGCTTTCCCCCTGCTGCCTTACTATGGCAGGTAGAGCCAACAGAGCCATGCTCCACCTGACGATCATTCATTAATAGGTGCTATCGACTTTCATAACATATTATAGTGAGGAATGGCCAAAAACATGTAGCAGACACACACAAGCATACAGTACACCCACCCACACATGCACGTACAAACACCTCAGCTATCCCCTCATCTGCTAATTTATCACTCCAGTGTTAATCTACTAAACTGTAATTACTTTGAGAGGTACTCTGTGAGTACTTTGTGAGTCAGACAGTCCACACCTGATATCACTGTCCCTGTCTGTCTGACTCACCACCTGAACCTGAGTCTGTCCACACCTGATATCACTGTCCCTGTCTGTCTGACTCACCACCTGAACCTGAGTCTGTCCACACCTGATATCACTGTCCCTGTCTGTCTGACTCACCACCTGAACCTGAGTCTGTCCACACCTGATATCACTGTCCTTGTCTGTCTGACTCACCATCTGAACCTGAGTCTGTCCACACCTGATATCACTGTCCCTGTCTGTCTGACTCACCACCTGAACCTGAGTCTGTCCACACCTGATATCACTGTCCTTGTCTGTCTGACTCACCACCTGAACCTGAGTCTGTCCACACCTGATATCACTGTCCCTGTCTGTCTGACTCACCACCTGAACCTGAGTCTGTCCACACCTGATATCACTGTCCTTGTCTGTCTGACTCACCACCTGAACCTGAGTCTGTCCACACCTGATATCACTGTCCCTGTCTGTCTGACTCACCACCTGAACCTGAGTCTGTCCACACCTGATATCACTGTCCCTGTCTGTCTGACTCACCATCGTAGGATTACAGTATATTCACATTGCATTGTTATGCCTAACATGGTGATGTCTGAGACAACAATCGTTTCACATTTTGATTGATTTCCTGTGTTAAGATAATAGATTTAGTGGATGTGACCTCTTTCAGCAGAGAAAACAGCTTATATTGTTTTGGAGTGCTAGAAGGATGAATCAATCACTGGATCTCTGAAAGCAGTGCATTGATGAGGCGATAGGTCTTGTTTGACTGATCAAATGGAAAGTGATGGCTAGGCCTAATAGTCTTTATCCAAATTGCAGTGATTGAAAAAAAAAGAACTTCTACAGTAGTTGCCCAGCCTACAATTGCATTGTTGGGATGTTAAATTCAGGCTCCGACACACTTCTCACCATAATTGAAAAGTTTTTTTCCCTGTTCGTCGCACTAAGTGGAAATTTCCCCTAAGCGTGCCCCTCCTACCGGCGTCCAGTAAAAGCCAACATCGACAAAAACATCGACAAATTGTCAGTGGCGAGTCGATGCAGAATCCGCTATACACTGGAGCGAGAGGCGCGCGAAATACCTGTCAAGGAATTATGAGCGTGGATCGTCTATTCGATGAGCTTGGACACTTCAAAAGGTACCCAGAACAATAATGTAATTTCCACTTAAATTGCATTAAATTAACATAACTAATATCATAAACTTAATTTGTCCAGAGACTCTTTCATGTTTACTCGACAACCCTCCCTGGGCATATGATGACCCTCTTGTAGACAACATGGTTACTTTTATAGAAATACGGTGATTACTGTTCTATTGATGTTTAGTTAACCTACATAGTAAGTATTGTAGCCCTTATAGTAAATGTTTCTTTATTTCTCTCTGCTAACAAAAGACAGCAGCTTTCTTCCTTCAAGTTGTTCTGAACTTGATTTTGGAGAGAAACATTTGTAGTGCATTGCATCATTGGCGCATTAAAATCAGGATAAACATTCTCCATTAGAATAGCCCACAGTTCTTTGTTTCATTCTCACCATGTTCAAAACACTTGATGTAGACCTATATTCAATGTTTGTATTTTTTGTACATGGAGAATATTCGGTTTTTGTTAGGCTACTTTATAAAGAAAAATAACAAATTGTTTTTATATTACAGTAGGCTATCATAAATGATTGGGTGTCATTTTACTTCATTGTGCATTCAGAGTGAAGTTATTTCTATGTGTTGGATAGTAAAGGGTTTCATTCCTTTGATGCAACTTCCTCATGTTGTCCTTTAATTGAACCCCTCGATTCCAGAACAGAACTCTCCCCTCAACTCCCCTCCCCTAATCTCTCCTCCCCTCATCTCATCTCCCCTCATCTCCCCTCCCCTCATCTCTCCTCCCCTCATCTCATCTCCCCTCATCTCATCTCCCCTCCCCTCCCCTCATCTCCTCTCATCTCTCCTCCCCTCATCTCCCCTCCCCTCATCTCATCTCCCCTCATCTCATCTCCCCTCACCTCATCTCCCCTCATCTCATCTCCCCTCATCTCTCCTCATCTCATCTCCCCTCATCTCATCTCCCCTCATCTCCCCTCCCCTCATCTCATCTCCCCTCATCTCATCTCCCCTCATCTCATCTCCCCTCATCTCTCCTCATCTCATCTCCCCTCATCTCATCTCATCTCCCCTCCCCTCCCCTCATCTCCTCTCCCCTCCCCTCATCTCCCCTCATCTCATCTCCCCTCCCCTCATCTCATCTCCCCTCATCTCATCTCATCTCCCCTCATCTCCCCTCCCCTCATCTCATCTCCCCTCATCTCATCTCCCCTCATCTCTCCTCATCTCATCTCCCCTCATCTCATATCCCCTCATCTCCCCTCCCCTCATCTCATCTCCCCTCATCTCATCTCATCTCCCCTCATCTCATCTCCCCTCATCTCTCCTCATCTCATCTCCCCTCATCTCATCTCCCCTCATCTCATCTCCCCTCCCCTTCCCTCATCTCCTCTGCCCTCCCCTCATCTCCCCTCCCCTCCCCTCATCTCCCCTCATCTCATCTCCCCTCCCCTCCCCTCCCCTCATCTCCTCCCCTCATCTCCCCTCCCCTCATCTCATCTCCCCTCATATCATCTCCCCTCCCCTCATCTCATCTCATCTCCCCTCATCTCCCCTCCCCTCATCTCATCTCCCCTCATCTCATCTCCCCTCATCTCATCTCCCCTCCCCTCCCCTCATCTCACCTCATCTCATCTCCCCTCATCTCATCTCCCCTCCCCTCCCCTCATCTCCTCTCATATCTCCTCCCCTCATCTCCCCTCCCCTCATCTCCCCTCCCCTCATCTCTCCTCCCCTCATCTCCCCTCCCCTCATCTCTTCTCCTCCTCCTAGGTTCCAGGCATGTCTGTACTTTGCTGCTGTCTTCCAGGCCATAGCCTGTGGAATCCACTACCTGGCCTCTGTGTTCCTTGTGGAGAGGCCAAGCTTTGTCTGCGCCCCGCCCGGTAACGTAACTGACGTCCTGTATGGGAACTACACAGGTGCTTCCCTGGAGGAGGTGCTACCGTTCTTTAAACCGGCGAACGGGCCCATGGTGGTGCGGACGGCGGAGGGCAAACAGTGGGAGCTCAGCACCTGCCAGCGAACCCAGCGGATGAACCCCACAGACTTTACCTACGAGCAGCTCGTCAACAGGACGACAGAGAAGTGTGACAGGAACTACCATTATGTGTACGACCACAGCGAGGTGTATCAGAGCATCGTGACAGACTGGGACCTAGTGTGTGACAGGGAATGGCTGGCCAAGCTGTGTCAGCCCACTTTTATGATGGGTGTGCTGGTCGGAGCGCTGGTGTTCGGGGACATCGCTGATAGGTAAGAGAAGCTTTCCTCACCTACCTATTCCCAAATATGGGAAATGTATCTGCCCCCTGCGGTGCCCTGTGCCCCTCCCCAGCTGTGCCCCTGTACCCTGTCCCTCCCCAGCTGTGCCCCTGTATCCTGTCCCTCCCTGTCTGTGACCCTGTACCCTGTCCCTCCCTGTCTGTGCCCCTGTGCCCCTCCCCAGCTGTGCCCCTGTACCCTGTCCCTCCCCAGCTGTGCCCCTGTATCCTGTCCCTCCCTGTCTGTGACCCTGTACCCTGTCCCTCCCTGTCTGTGCCCCTGTGTCCCTCCCCAGCTGTGCCCCTGTACCCTGTCCCTCCCTGTCTGTGCCCCTGTACTCTGTCCCTCCCTGTCTGTGCCCCTGTACCCTGTCTCTCCCTGTCTGTGCCCCTGTACCCTGTCCCTCCCTGGCTCTGCCCCTGTCCCTCCCTGGCTGTGCCCCTGTCCCTCCCTGGCTGTGCCCTGTCCCTCCCTGGCTGTGCCCCTGTGCCTCCCTGGCTGTACCGCTGTGCCCTGTCCCTCCCTGGCTGTGCCCCTGTGCCTCCCTGGCTGTGCCGCTGTGCCGCTGTACCTCCCTGGCTGTGCCCCTGGCCCTCCCTGGCTATGCCCTGTCCCTCCCTGGCTGTGCCCTGTACCTCCCTGGCTGTACCCTGTACCTCCCTGGCTGTGCCCTGTACCTCCCTGGCTGTGCCCCTGTGCTGCTGTCGCTCCCTGGCTGTGCACCTGTGCCCCTGTACCTCCCTGGCTGTGCCCCTGTACCTCCCTGGCTGTGCCCCTGTCCCTCCCTGGCTGTGCCCCTGTACCTCCCTGGCTGTGCCCCTGTCCCTCCCTGGCTGTGCCCCTGTCCCTCCCTGGCTGTGCCGCTGTGCCGCTGTACCTCCCTGGCTGTGCCCCTGTCCCTCCCTGGCTGTGCCCCTGTACCTCCCTGGCTGTGCCCCTGTCCCTCCCTGGCTGTGCCCCTGTACCTCCCTGGCTGTGCCCCTGTCCCTCCCTGGCTGTGCCGCTGTGCCGCTGTCCCTCCCTGGCTGTGCCCCTGTCCCTCCCTGGCTGTGCCGCTGTGCCGCTGTCCCTCCCTGGCTGTGCCCCTGTCCCTCCCTGGCTGTGCCCCTGTCCCTCCCTGGCTGTGCCGCTGTGCCGCTGTACCTCCCTGGCTGTGCCCCTGTCCCTCCCTGGCTGTGCCGCTGTGCCGCTGTCCCTCCCTGGCTGTGCCGCTGTGCCGCTGTGCCCCTGTCCCTCCCTGGCTGTGCCGCTGTGCCGCTGTCCCTCCCTGGCTGTGCCCCTGTGCCTCCCTGGCTGTGCCGCTGTGCCGCTGTACCTCCCTGGCTGTGCCCTGTACCTCCCTGGCTGTGCCCCTGTCCCTCCCTGGCTGTGCCGCTGTACCTCCCTGGCTGTGCCGCTGTACCTCCCTGGCTGTGCCCCTGTCCCTCCCTGGCTGTGCCGCTGTACCTCCCTGGCTGTGCCACTGTGCCTCCCTGGCTGTGCCCCTGTCCCTCCCTGGCTGTGCCCCTGTGCCTCCCTGGCTGTGCCCCTGTACCTCCCTGGCTGTGCCCCTGTGCCTCCCTGGCTGTGCCGCTGTGCCGCTGTCCCTCCCTGGCTGTGCCGCTGTGCCGCTGTGCCCCTGTCCCTCCCTGGCTGTGCCGCTGTGCCGCTGTCCCTCCCTGGCTGTGCCCCTGTGCCTCCCTGGCTGTGCCGCTGTGCCGCTGTACCTCCCTGGCTGTGCCCTGTACCTCCCTGGCTGTGCCCCTGTCCCTCCCTGGCTGTGCCGCTGTACCTCCCTGGCTGTGCCACTGTGCCTCCCTGGCTGTGCCCCTGTCCCTCCCTGGCTGTGCCACTGTGCCGCTGTACCTCCCTGGCTGTGCCCCTGTCCCTCCCTGGCTGTGCCCCTGTCCCTCCCTGGCTTTGCCACTGTGCCGCTGTACCTCCCTGGCTGTGCCACTGTCCCTCCCTGGCTGTGCCCCTGTCCCTCCCTGGCTGTGCCACTGTGCCGCTGTACCTCCCTGGCTGTGCCCCTGTCCCTCCCTGGCTGTGCCGCTGTGCCGCTGTCCCTCCCTGGCTGTGCCGCTGTGCCGCTGTCCCTCCCTGGCTGTGCCCCTGTGCCTCCCTGGCTGTGCCGCTGTGCCGCTGTACCTCCCTGGCTGTGCCCTGTACCTCCCTGGCTGTGCCCTGTCCCTCCCTGGCTGTGCCCTGTCCCTCCCTGGCTGTGCCCTGTATCTCCCTAGCTGTACCCTGTACCTCCCTGGCTGTGCCCTGTACCTCCCTGGCTGTGCCCCTGTGCTGCTGTCCCTCCCTGGCTGTGCCCCTGTGCCCCTGTACCTCCCTGGCTGTGCCCCTGTACCTCCCTGGCTGTGCCCCTGTACCTCCCTGGCTGTGCCCCTGTACCTCCCTGACTGTGCCCCTGTCCCTCCCTGGCTGTGCCCCTGTACCTCCATGGCTGTGCCCCTGTACCTCCCTGGCTGTGCCCCTGTACCTCCCTGGCTGTGCCCCTGTACCTCCCTGGCTGGGCCCCTGTCCCTCCCTGGCTGTGCCCCTGTACCCCCCTGGCTGTGCCCCTGTACCTCCCTGGCTGTGCCCCTGTCCCTCCCTGGCTGTGCCCCTTGTCCTCCCTGGCTGTGCCCCTGTGCCTGGGCCTGGTGTGAGGGTTTATGGCCTTGGTGTGAGGGTTTATGGGCCTGGTGTTAGGGGTGAGGGTTTATGGGCCTGGTGTTAGGGGTGAGGGTTTATGGGTCTGGTGTTAGGGGTGAGGGTTTATGGGCCTGATGTGAGGGTTTATGGGCCTGGTGTTAGGGGTGAAGGTTTATGGGCCTGATGTGAGGGTTTATGGGCCTGGTGTTAGGGGTGAGGGTTTATGGGCCTGGTGTGAGGGTTTATGGGTCTGGTGTTAGGGGTGAGGGTTTATGGGCCTGATATGAGGGTTTATGAGCCTGATGTGAGGGTTTATGGGCCTGATATGATGGTTTATGGGCCTGGTGTTAGGTGTGAGGGTTTATCGGCCTGGTGTTAGGGGTGAGGGTTTATGGGCCTGGTGTTAGGGGTGAGGGTTTATGGGCCTGATGTGAGGGTTTATGGGCCTGGTGTGGGGCCTGGTGTGAGGGTTTATGGGCCTGGTGTTAGGGGTGAGGGTTTATGGGCCTGGTGTGAGGGTTTATGGGCCTGGTGTTAGGGGTGAGGGTTTATGGGCCTGGTGTGAGGGTTTATGGGCCTGGTGTGAGGGTTTATGGGCCTGATGTAAGGGTTTATGGGCCTGATGTGAGGGTTTATGGGCCTGATGTGAGGGTTTATGGGCCTGGTGTTAGGGGTGAGGGTTTATGGGCCTGATGTGAGGGTTTATGGGCCTGGTGTTAGGGGTGAGGGTTTATGGGCCTGGTGTGAGGGTTTATGGGCCTGATGTGAGGGTTAATGGGCCTGATGTGAGGGTTTATGGGCCTGGTGTGAGGGTTTATGGGCCTGGTGTTAGGGGTGAGGGTTTATTCTCAGCGGGTCCTTAGAACCACCCTCCTCATCTCTCAAACCCATCAGACTCTTGGTACAGTGTGAACATACAAGACCCCTGGCAGGATAACGCCCAGTTGTCCAGACAGGACAGGAGAGTACTGCCAAAGCCAGAAGAGGCACCTGGATCCAGCTACAGCTAGGTCCCTAACCTGAGTCATGGTCTAGGTGTCCACTATTTAGAGAATGGGGCACTCAGTTGAACCCTCATGCCCACAAACCCAAGCCCTGAGCTGGGACTGAGGGTGTGCCTACCTGGGCTATATCGTTATGGGCTGTTGGATAGTTTTTGAGATTCTAAAAAGGCATTTTAGCCTTTTATTTGTGACTGATAGTGATGACCCATGCAGAAGAGTGGCCTGTGGTGTTGTGAAACTGTAGTGTTGTGAAACTGTGGTGTTGTGAAACTGTGGTGTTGTGGACTGGAACCTATATATTACCAGTTCAAAGTTCCATCGTGTGTTCACTACCAGTCAATATGGTGGGGTATAGGACAGCATGGCATTAAGAGATCACATCCTATTCAGTGAAGGGGATGATGACGAGTTAGATTGTTTCCTAGTTAGACTACTAGACTACTTCCATGCTCATACACTGGGGCAGTATGAATGTGTCATTAGCCAACTTGTTCATTGATTTTGTTCCATCTAGTCTGGCGGCCTTGAGTCACATGCAGGCACATACACACACAAACAAACACACAACCTACACACCTATGAACTCAGCCACTACTGTTATATAGCGATGTACAATTTCAACCCAAATTGCTGCTCTGTGGCTGACCCTGTGGCTGACCCTGTGGCTGGCTCTGTGGCTGACCCTGTGGCTGACCCTGTGGCTGACCCTGTGGCTGGCTCTGTGGCTGACCCTGTGGCTGACCCTGTGGCTGACCCTGTGCTGCTCCCAACTTGTTGTCTGTCTAACAAAATTTTAACCAATATTTGTTCTGTTCTAGATCAATGCCTTGAGTCACATGAAGTCACGTACTATCACAACAAACAAACCGACTCAATCACAACTACTGTGTGGCGATGTGCAATTCCCAGTCAGCAATACGATACTTATTATTTTGCGCTCACAGCATATAAAATCAAATCAAATCAAGCACGGTGGCTAGGAAAAACTCCCTAGAAAGGCCAAAACCTAGGAAGAAACCTAGAGAGGAACCAGGCTATGTGGGGTGGCCAGTCCTCTTCTGGCTGTGCTGGGTGGAGATTATAACAGAACATGGCCAAGATGTTCAAATGTTCATAAATGACCAGCATGGTCCAATAATAATAAGGCAGAACAGTTGAAACTGGAGCAGCAGCACGGCCAGGTGGACTGGGGACAGCAAGGAGTCATCATGTCAGGTAGACCTGAGGCATGGTCCTAGGGCTCAGGTCCTCCGAGAGAGAGAAAGAAAGAGAGAATTAGAGAGAGCACACTTAAATTCACACAGGACACCGAATAGGACAGGAGAAGTACTCCAGATATAACAAACTGACCCTAGCCCCCCGACACATAAACTACTGCAGCATAAATACTGGAGGCTGAGACAGGAGGGGTCAGGAGACACTGTGGCCCCATCCGAGGACACCCCCGGACAGGGCCAAACAGGAAGGATATAACCCCACTCACTTTGCCAAAGCACAGCCCCCACACCACTAGAGGGATATCTTCAACCACCAACTTACCATCCTGAGACAAGGCTGAGTATAGCCCACAAAGATCTCCGCCACGGCACAACCCAAGGGGGGGGGGGGGGCCAACCCAGACAAGACGATCACATCAGTGACTCAACCCACTCAGGTGACGCACCCCTCCCAGGGACGGTATGAGAGAGCCCCAGCAAGCCAGTGACTCAGCCCCTGTAATAGGGTTAGAGGCAGAGAATCCCAGTGGAAAGAGGGGAACCGGCCAGGCAGAGACAGCAAGGGCGGTTCGTTGCTCCAGAGCCTTTCCGTTCACCTTCCCACTCCTGGGCCAGACTACACTCAATCATTTGACCCACTGAAGAGATGAGTCTTCAGTAAAGACTTAAAGGTTGAGACCGAGTTTGCGTCTCTGACATGGGTAGGCAGACCGTTCCATAAAAATGGAGCTCTATAGGAGAAAGCCCTGCCTCCAGCTGTTTGCTCAGAAATTCTAGGGACAATTAGGAGGCCTGCGTCTTATGACCGTAGCGTACGTGTAGGTATGTACAGCAGGACCAAATCAGAGAGATAGGTAGGACCAAGCCCATGTAATGCTTTGTAGGTTAGCAGTAAAACCTTGAAATCAGCCCTTGCCTTGACAGGAATCCAGTGTAGGGAGGCTAGGGCTGGAGTAATATGATCATTTTTTTTGGTTCTAGTCAGGATTCTAGCAGCCGTATTTAGCACTAACTGAAGTTTATTTAGTGCTTTATCCGGGTAGCCGGAAAGTAGAGCATTGCAGTAGTCTAACCTAGAAGTGACAAAAGCATGGATTAATTTTTCTGCATCAGTTTTGGACAGAAAGTTTCTGATTTTTGCAATGTTACGTAGATGGAAAAAAGCTGTCCTTGAAATGGTCTTGATATGTTCTTCAAAAGAGAGATCAGGGTCCAGAGTAACGCCGAGGTCCTTCACAGTTTTATTTGAGACGACTGTACAACCATTAAGATTAATTGTCAGATTCAACAGAAGATCTCTTTGTTTCTTGGGACCTAGAACAAGCATCTCTGTTTTGTCCGAGTTTAAAAGTAGAAAGTTTGCAGCCATCCATATGAGCTTGTGTGACGTTGAATAGTTTTCTCTCAACTCTTCCCATGTCGTCAGATACAGTAGATAGTAAATACATGAAGTATGTCTCTTCCTCTACAACAGGGCTGTCAAACAGACAGCCAAGCAGGCGGTTTGAGTAAAAGTGTACTCAAAATTACTAAATCCAAACTGTGTAGAAATTATAATTAACCTACATTCACACAGTGTTGAGTGTGTCCAGCTCGCTAATAATAACTGATATGACAGTCCGGGAGCATTGAAAATTCCTAAAACGATGGATAAAGGACTGTTTTCTGACAGAATGTGGCCCCCATGGCAAAATTAGTTTGACAACCCTGCTCTAGAACTTATGGCTCAGTCAGGATGACAGTCAGCCACAACACAGGACTTGGTGCAACTATTTAACTGTACACCCTAACAAGTAATCCTAACGTTTCACATTCTTTCTCTCTCTCTCTCTCTCTCTCTCTCTCTCCTCTGTCTCTCAGGGTTGGCAGACGGAGGATCCTGATGATCACCAGCCTGTGCCAGTTTGTGTTTGGTGTAAGCGTGGCATTTACGGGGAACTACTACCTATTTATGTTCATACGCTTCCTGCTCGCCATGGTGAGTGTGTGTGTGGAGAGGAATGTAGTGTAAGGCATGCAGTAAGAAGACACTCAACAAAATATTCTCTTATGGAGAAACTTTACTTGACATTTCAAACTAATCTCCCATAGACATACTGTGAGTTCTTGATTTATGCAGAAGTCAAGTTCAGGAATGCAGTTCTATTCAATACATTAGTTAGTATTCATACAGTATTTGTATTTGTCAGTATTAGATTGTGTGTCTAAAAGGAATGGCAGGTTGTACTGGAGGGAAAGGGAGAGGGTCGTTAATATTTGCAGGCCACAAGGCTATAAAATGTTGCTTACATAGTAGGTCCAATGTTGTGCCCAGACACAAACCCTCCCTGTGCTGCTCATAACAGAACACATATACACACATTCTCAGTCTTACAGCCAGGTGTCTGTTCAACCGTACATTCTCTCTGACCATTGGGCATATTCTGTTGTTTGTATTGTGGTCTGTAAACCCTGTAAGAGTTACAGATTTGAAAGGCCGTTTTAGAAACCACAAGCACAACCAACAAGACTATTTCCTGTGTATATATGTTACCGTGTGTGTGCATGTTTATGCTAATGCTTGTATGTCTGTGGGCTAATATCTGGGTCATTCCCTGAGGATAAGGTCTAACCACAGTCTGCTCTCATGATCTATTTACTAAACACAGATCAGAGGATAACACACATCAGAGACTTGCGTCTGGCATTAGATTTATGCATCAAGAGTAAAGTGTGTGTGTGTCTCTGTCTCTGTGTGTGTAGCCTATATGTGATTTGAGGCTCTGGCCCTGTGTTGTGTTCTAATGTCCCCCCCCCCTCCCTCTCGGCAGGTGTCTAGTGGCTACCTTGTGGTGGTGTTTGTGTACGTGACCGAATTCACCGGCAACAAGGTGCGCACGTGGACCTCCATGCACGTGCACGCCGCCTTCGCCGTGGGCGTCATGATGGTAGCAGTCATGGGCTACCTGGTGCGGACCTGGCGGAGCTATCAGATCCTCCTCTCCACCTGCACCTCCCCCTTCCTCTTCTTCTGCTGGAAGTTCCCAGAGACGCCCTTCTACCTGATGGCTAAGGGGAGGCTCCAGGAGACCCAGGTCTTGCTGGACTCCATTGCCCGCTTCAACGGGCTGGAGCCTGGCCGCCTGAAGGCCGAGGACCTCCTGGAACCTGAGGAGGCTCTGCTGGAGAAGGAGGTGGCAGCGGGGGTAGCCCAGCCGGCAGAGCCCGAGAAGAAGCTGAGCATCCTGGACCTGTTTGGGACATGGAGGATGGGGTGGAGGACAGTGACGGTGGGGGCCGTGTGGTTCATCAGCAGCCTGGGCTACTACGTCTTCTCCCTGGGCTCTGTTAACCTGGGGGGCAACCAGTACATCAACCTCTTCCTGGCTGGTGAGACTGGGATGGGGGTGTGTGTGGGTGGGGCATATGATGTGTATGTACTGTGTTAGGGGTGATTATAGGAGTGCCAAGCTGTATATATTTACTTCCCTATCAAGCAAAACTGTAAACATAAACATGTAGATGGTCATGGACAGATGGGCATTCTATACACTGAACTACAGCTGCTGAACTCTACTACTGTATATGTGGCTGATGTTGATACCGAGACAGTATGGGCTGGCTGAGGTAGCTATAGACAGACAGACAGGGAGTGTTGTGTGGTGCTGCTGCTAGCTGGTGTTGCTGCTGCTAGCTGGTGGTGCTGCTGGTAGCTGGTGTTGCTGCTAGTAGGTGTTGCAAATTCAGGCTCCTACAGCGACAGACAAAGGTGTGTTTATACAGACACAGCTGCTTTTGGCCTTGTAACACGGTCTGTGCCTGGTCTGTCCCATGTTAGCCTGTTGACTATTCTGTGTTTACTATTACTATCCTACAGGAAGGATACTGGACAGAATACTGCTTTGGGCTTTAAGTTAATGTCTGGGCAGCTTTACTGTAAACAGACAACTGTTTCAAACTGGATGTGCCGTTGGATGTACACATAGTTTTAAAGTCATTACCTAATGTGTGTGTTGTGAGCAACATAACTAGTTTTCTCCAGTTCTGGTTTCATTAAGGGCAGATCAGGGCCATTTCCCAAAAACATTGTAAGCACTAAGATAATCTTTCGTACATTTAGTTTCAGTGGAATTACAATTATCTTAGTGCTACAATGCTTTTGGGACCTGCCCAGGTCAGGAAGATACTATGTCTTCTTTAACCATGACTTACTCTGTTAGACACAAAAATATCTCACTTCTGTAGATTTCTAGGCTAGGTACTTGTGGGATGTAATGAGGGCAATGAGAATACTGTAATTAGCCTTTATTGTGTTTTGAAGATATGTGTTTGAAGAAAGAGCCACAAACCCCACTTCCTGCTCAGAGTAAGCCTAGCTGTCTGTGGCCCTCTTTTTGGCTGCACTTTAGATCAATTGTGAAACTCAGAGGAAGTGCCATCTAGCAAGCTGTTTTCTCTATGCTCTTAAGTATCAAAGATTAAACAGTCTCGACACTAGGACATTTCTGTCAAATGACGGGCACTGCTGGCCCAGTTCCAGATGTCACCTCACAGAATGTCACAATGCCAGCCATGCCAGCTATGCCCGCCATGCCCGCTGCCTTACTCTGACATCCTTTGTGATTGTCTGTTTCCAGGTGCGGTGGAGTTCCCCTCCTACCTGATTGGCTGTTATGCGATGGACCGGGTGGGCAGGAAGAGGACATGTGCCTCGGCTCTGCTGCTGGCAGGAATGGCCTGCATGCTCATCATTGTGGTGCCAAACGTATGTACAAGTAATCACATGTGTGTGTGGGTGTATGGGAGGGTGTGTGAGCTAGAGAGAAATCAAACGATAGGAGCAAGTGTGACAAATCCCTTAAAGCCACTATTATTAAAACAAGGAAAGGAGCCAAGATTATACCACAGGGTCAGCCTACCCTGACTACCTGGTCTTATTTACCCAGAGTGCACAGTGATATGAATTGCTCCATTGAGCTAATCCAATCTGTCCCGTCCGTCTTAAGTCAGTCTTGTGGTGATGTGTGTGTTTTGACACATGCTACACATCCTCACTGCAGAATGTTTCAAACCTAATGCGACCCTGGAGAGCTGTCTGCGACAGATGGATGGGGGGGGTAACCAGCCACTTTAATAATGGGAATTGATGGGAAATGATGTAAATATATCACTAGCCACTTTAAACAATGCTACCTTATATAATGTTACTTACCCTACATTATTCATCTCATATGCATACGTATATACTGTACTCTATATCATCGACTGTATCCTTATGTAATACATGTATCACTAGCCACTTTAACTATGCCACTTTGTTTACATACTCATCTCATATGTATATACTGTACTCGATACCATCTACTGTATCTGCCTATGCTGCTCTGTACCATCACTCATTCATATATCCTTATGTACATATTCTTTATCCCCTCACACTGTGTACAAGACAGTAGTTTTGGAATTGTTAGTTAGATTACTTGTTGGTTATTACTGCATTGTCGGAACTAGAAGCACAAGCATTTCGCTACACTCGCATTAACATCTGCTAACCATGTGTATGTGACAAATAAAATTTGATTTGATTTGATTTGATAACCATTCAGGATTCATTTTAGTAGAAATGGCCTGTGCACCGGAGTTGACATGCCCTGACCTAAACCCTTCACCTTAAACCTATCTCTAACTGTAACCTGACCAACACTGGCCAATGTGTGTGCATGTGTGCGTGCGTGTGTGTTTTTAAGTGGTGGGATTCAACAGGTTTGTTCCAGCAGCAGCCAATAGTTTTCTGCCCTCAGCAGGGAGGGATCTCCATATCTGTTACTAATGGGCCATAGCCAGGCACATACACAGATGGGCTCTATCTTTAGCCAAAGGGCCAAGAAATCAACCTGCTCCTCCAAACGCCAGTACACAGCCCTGTCCACAGCAGCCGCAGGCCACCAGAGAGAGAGAGGCCTGTTATTGTATAGTCTACTGTGGATTTGCTGCGTCATGGAAACAGCCTGAGTTATAGTACTGCAGGTGCACTAGGTCAGATTGGTTGAGCTGGAGGAGAGTTATACTGCCATACTCCAGCCCAGTGTTCATTTGGCACTATTTCTTTATTTAGTCATTTTGACTATAATACCATTAAAGTCACATTTTTGTAATTTGAATAATGATTTAGTCTAGTTATTTTAGTCACCTAACATTTTAGTCACCTAATGCCCTTTCTTTTTAGTCATCATTTTAGTCATAATTTTAGTCACATCACATTTGTATTGCCTCATTAACCTACAGAACAAATTAACCACTGACTTCCATGTTCCCAAACATATATAGCCTGGTCCTACCAACATATTTTTCTGCATAAAATCCTATCGCATGATTCTCTTCCCAGAAGAACACATTAGTCTGCAGCAGATTCAAAATCACACCCCTTGACAGGGCTCTAACATTTCCCCCTGTACCACTCTTTCAGTTGGTGGCACCAGCCCATGATATGGTCTCCCCAGTTCTCTTAGTGGGATAATGCAACAAAAAAATTGTTATCATTAAAATCAAATCAAGAATGTATTTTTCACATGCGCCGAATACAACAGTTGTAGACCTTACTGTGAAATGCTTACTTACAAGCCCTTAACCAACAATGCAGTTCAAGAAATCGAATCAAACAGAAAGTAACACAAGAAATGCACATAACAATAACAAGGCTATATACAGGGGGTACCGGTACTGAGTCAGTGTACAGGGATACAGGTTAGTCGAGGTAATTTGTGAAGTGTCTATGCATAGATAATGAACAGTGACTAGCAGCAGTGTAAAAACAAAGGGGGGAGGGGTCTTCTATATAAATTGTCCTGGTGGCCATTTGATTAGTTAAGGAGCCTTCTGGATCTAGACTTGGCGCTCCGGTACCACTTGCCATGCGGTAGCAGAGAGAACAGTCTATGGGTGGCTGGAGTCTTTTAATTTTTTTTAGGCCTTCCTCAGTATATAGGCCCTGGATGTCAGGAAGCTTGGCCCCAGTGATGTACTGGGCTGTACGCACTAGCCTTTATTGTGCCTTGTGGTCAGATGCTGAGCAGTTGCCATACCAGGCGGTGATGCAACCGGTCAGGATGCTCTCTATGGTGCTACTTTAGAACTTTGAGGATCTGGGGACCCATGCCAAATCTTTTCAGTCTCCCGAAGGGGAAAAGTTGTTGTCGTGCCCTCTTTACAACTGTCTTGGTGTGTTTGGACCATGATAGTTTGTTTATGTGTTAATGGGGGTGTGTTTGGGACCCCTTTTCCTATAGTCCACGATCAGCTCATTTGTCTTGCTCACATTGAGGGAGAGGTTGTTGTCCTGGCACCACACTGCCAGGTCTCTGACCTCCTCCCTATAGGTTGTCTCATCGTTGTCGGTGATCGGCCAGGGAGAGGTTGAAAATGTCAGTGAAGACACTTGCCAATTGGGGTCTGTGCATGCTTGGTGTACACGTCCTGGTAATCGGTCTGGCCCCGCGGCTTTTGAATGTTGACCTGTTTTAAGCTCTTGCTCACATCGGCTATGGAGAGCGTGATCACACAGTCGTCCGGAACAGCTAGTGCTGCTTCAGTGTTGCTTGCCTCGAAGCGAGCATAAAAGGCATTTAGCTTTTAGGCTCGCGTCACTGGGCAACTCTTGGCTAGGTTTCTCTTTGTAGCCCTGCCACATCCGACAAATGTCAGAGCCAGTGTAGTAGGATTCAATCTTACTCCTGTATTGACGCTTTGCCTGTTTGATGGTTCGCCTGAGGGCATAATGGGATTTCTTATAAGCGTCCGGATTAGTGTCCCGCTCCTTGAAAGCGGCAGCTTTAGCCTTTAGCTTGGTGAGGATGTTGCCTGTAATCCATGGCTTCTGGTTGGGAAATGTACGTACAGCCACTGTGGGGACGACGTCGTTGATGCTCTTATTGATGATGTTGGTGACTGAGGTGGTATACTCCTCAATGCCATTGGATAAATCCCGGAACATATTCCAGTCTGTGTTAGGAAAACAGTCCTGTAGCGTAGCATCACCTTAAAGTAATTTGCAGTGTTTTAGACTATGCAGTAGACTACTGAGATGGTAGGCTTTAGCAATAAGGCACAAGGAGGTGTGGTATATGGCCAATATACCACGGCTAAGGACTGTTCTTACGCACAACACAACGCAGAGTGCCTGAATACAGCCCTTAGCCGTGGTATATTGGCCATATGCCACAAACCCCTGAGGCGCTTTAGTCCTATCATGAACTGGTTACCAACGTAATTACAGCAGTAAACATGTTTTTGTCATATCTGTGGGATGTGATCTGATATATCATGGCTGTCAGCCAATCAGCATTTGGGGCCAAGTTTCTAATATTCAATAAATAAGTTGTTTCATCTAACATGTCCAAGCAGGAATGCATGATTCACGATATTGTGATGTGCTATTGTGATAGGGTTCCAGAATATTATGAATTTTGTGGTTCAAAAGAGATTAATTTGCCTACATCTTTATGTGCACTAATATCATAGGCAAATTTATTTTGGGGCTTATTCACCACATAAGGAAGTGAAAACTCCAAACACATTAGCTAGATCGCTAACAGTAAATATAATACCCACTGCTAGTAGTCATGTACTAATCTAACAGTAAATATAATACCCACTGCTAGTAGTCATGTACTAATCTAACAGTAAATATAATACCCACTGCTAGTAGTCATGTACTAATCTAACAGTAAATATAATACCCACTGCTAGTAGTCATGTACTAATCTCACAGTAAATATAATATCCACTGCTAGTAGTCATGTACTAATCTAACAGTAAATATAATACCCACTACTAGTAGTCATGTACTAATCTAACAGTAAATATAATACCCACTGCTAGTAGTCATGTACTAATCTAACAGTAAATATAATATCCACTGCTAGTAGTCATGTACTAATCTAACAGTAAATATAATACCCACTGCTAGTAGTCATGTACTAATCTAACAGTAAATATAATACCCACTGCTAGTAGTCATGTACTAATCTAACAGTAAATATAATACCCACTGCTAGTAGTCATGTACTAATCTAACAGTAAATATAATACCCACTGCTAGTAGTCATGTACTAATCTAACAGTAAATATAATACCCACTGCTAGTAGTCATGTACTAATCTAACAGTAAATATAATACCACAGCTAGTAGTCATGTACTAATCCAGCAGTAAATATAATACCCACTGCTAGTAGTCATGTACTAATCTAACAGTAAATATAATACCCACTGCTAGTAGTCATGTACTAATCTAACAGTAAATATAATACCCACTGCTAGTAGTCATGTACTAATCCAGCAGTAAATATAATACAGTAAATATAATACCCACTGCTAGTAGTCATGTACTAATCCAGCAGTAAATATAATACCCACTGCTAGTAGTCATGTACTAATCTAACAGTAAATATAATACCCACTGCTAGTAGTCATGTACTAATCCAGCAGTAAATATAATACCCACTGCTAGTAGTCATGTACTAATCCAGCAGTAAATATAATACCCACTGCTAGTAGTCATGTACTAATCCAGCAGTAAATATAATATCCACTGCTAGTAGTCATGTACTAATCTAACAGTAAATATAATACCCACTGCTAGTAGTCATGTACTAATCTAACAGTAAATATAATATCCACTGTTAGTAGTCATGTACTAATCTCACAGTAAATATAATACCCACTGCTAGTAGTCATGTACTATTCTAACAGTAAATATAATATCCACTGCTAGTAGTCATGTACTAATCTAACAGTAAATATAATATCCACTGCTAGTAGTCATGTACTAATCTAACAGTAAATATAATACCCACTGCTAGTAGTCATGTACTAATCTAACAGTAAATATAATACCCACTGCTAGTAGTCATGTACTAATCTAACAGTAAATATAATACCCACTGCTAGTAGTCATGTACTAATCTAACAGTAAATATAATACCCACTGCTAGTAGTCATGTACTAATCTAACAGTAAATATAATACCCACTGCTAGTAGTCATGTACTAATCTAACAGTGAATATAATACCCACTGCTAGTAGTCATGTACTAATCTAAGAGTAAATATAATACCCACTGCTAGTAGTCATGTACTAATCTCACAGTAAATATAATACCACAGCTAGTAGTCATGTACTAATCTAACAGTAAATATAATACCCACTGCTAGTAGTCATGTACTAATCTCACAGTAAATATAATACCCACTGCTAGTAGTCATGTACTAATCTAACAGTAAATATAATACCCACTGCTAGTAGTCATGTACTAATCTAACAGTAAATATAATACCACCGCTAGTAGTCATGTACTAATCTAACAGTAAATATAATACCCACTGCATGTACTAATCTAACAGTAAATATAATACCCACTAGTAGTCATGTACTAATCTCACAGTAAATATAATACCCACTGCTAGTAGTCATGTACTAATCTAACAGTAAATATAATACCCACTGCTAGTAGTCATGTACTAATCTAACAGTAAATATAATACCCACTGCTAGTAGTCATGTACTAATCTAACAGTAAATATAATACCCACTGCTAGTAGTCATGTACTAATCTAACAGTAAATATAATACCCACTGCTAGTAGTCATGTACTAATCTAACAGTAAATATAATACCCACTGCTAGTAGTAGTCATGTACTAATCTAACAGTAAATATAATACCCACTGCTAGTAGTCATGTACTAATCTAACAGTAAATATAATACCCACTGCTTAGTAGTCATGTACTAATCTAACAGTAAATATAATACCCACTGCTAGTAGTCATGTACTAATCTAACAGTAAATATAATACCCACTAGTAGTCTAGTAGTCATGTACTAATCTAACAGTAAATATAATACCCACTGCTAGTAGTCATGTACTAATCTAACAGTAAATATAATACCCACTGCTAGTAGTCATGTACTAATCTAACAGTAAATATAATACCACAGCTAGTAGTCATGTACTAATCTAACAGTAAATATAATACCCACTGCTAGTAGTCATGTACTAATCTAACAGTAAATATAATACCCACTACTAGTAGTCATGTACTAATCTAACAGTAAATATAATACCCACTGCTAGTAGTCATGTACTAATCTAACAGTAAATATAATACCACAGCTAGTAGTCATGTACTAATCTAACAGTAAATATAATACCCACTGCTAGTAGTCATGTACTAATCTCACAGTAAATATAATACCCACTGCTAGTAGTCATGTACTAATCTCACAGTAAATATAATACCCACTGCTAGTAGTCATGTACTAATCTCACAGTAAATATAATACCCACTGCTAGTAGTCATGTACTAATCTAACAGTAAATATAATACCCACTGTTAGTAGTCATGTACTAATCTAACAGTAAATATAATACCCACTGCTAGTAGTCATGTACTAATCTAACAGTAAATATAATACCCACTGCTAGTAGTCATGTACTAATCTAACAGTAAATATAATACCACAGCTAGTAGTCATGTACTAATCTAACAGTAAATATAATACCCACTGCTAGTAGTCATGTACTAATCTAACAGTAAATATAATACCCACTGCTAGTAGTCATGTACTAATCTAACAGTAAATATAATACCCACTGCTAGTAGTCATGTACTAATCTAACAGTAAATATAATACCCACTGCTAGTAGTCATGTACTAATCTAACAGTAAATATAATACCCACTGCTAGTAGTCATGTACTAATCTAACAGTAAATATAATACCACAGCTAGTAGTCATGTACTAATCTAACAGTAAATATAATACCCACTGTTAGTAGTCATGTACTAATCTAACAGTAAATATAATACCCACTGCTAGTAGTCATGTACTAATCTAACAGTAAATATAATACCCACTGCTAGTAGTCATGTACTAATCTAACAGTAAATATAATACCCACTGCTAGTAGTCATGTACTAATCTAACAGTAAATATAATACCCACTGCTAGTAGTCATGTACTAATCTAACAGTAAATATAATACCCACTGCTAGTAGTCATGTACTAATCTAACAGTAAATATAATACCCACTGCTAGTAGTCATGTACTAATCTAACAGTAAATATAATACCACAGCTAGTAGTCATGTACTAATCTAACAGTAAATATAATATCCACTGTTAGTAGTCATGTACTAATCTAACAGTA
>NW_027259214.1:0-37657 GCF_045791955.1 Oncorhynchus clarkii lewisi | reverse complement strand
GGAGGATCAAGCCTGTAGAAACCAACTACAATCCATAATCAAAGGGTTCTAATCTATATTGAACTAAATACTTTCACTGAAAAGCTAACATTACATATATGTATACTGTACATGTATTTGTATACATACTATATAAATAACTTGATCAAAGATACATTAGCCATATTGATTTCCCTACACATAGAGATGTTAGGCATGATAACATAACAAATGCCTCTGTTTTGATTATGCACTGAAACAATAATACCTACAATGCAGCCAGAGGCTTTTATCCAAAGCATCTTACAGTACTACTTGCATACAGTTTGGTATGGGTGGCCACAGCAGGATACACATCCACAACCCTAGTGATGCAGGTGCTCTACCATGCCCTACCAGCTGAGCCATTCAGGACCACAGATAATAACTGAACTGAGTAGATTTCATGTGAAGACATTAATCGACCCCTAATGTCCTTCTCCTGCCCTGACCTCTGACTTTGAGGAGTTATTACAGGTGATGTTAAGTGACCATCCCATCGTTGTTCTCTGAACTCCGACCCTGACAGCTGCTCTCTGCACTTTAAGGGAGAACACCCTTGGAAACTTGGCTGTCTCTCAAGTCCATTTTTAATTCCTGTCCTGCCCCTCCCTTCCTCTGCCGTTGTCTCGTTATGAGGGGGAGAGTTAGAGCCTGTTTGACCTCTGAACTCTTCTGAACAAGGTCTAGCCCTACCGAGGTATGGTTGTGTTGCTGTTGAGAAATGGGACAGTGGTGTCTTTGTGTGGCTCTGAATACATCATTAACTCACACACCCCTGTTAGGTGACTGGACACTGGATGGCTCTGTTTGAGCCACAATGGTTGATGTTTCAACAGTGTACTCAGAGGGGTTGCACATACACACACACACACACACACACACACACACACACACACACACACACACACACACACACACACACACACACACACACACACACACACACACACACACACACACACACACACACACACAGACACACTCATGGCCGTTTCCCACCCTTCCCGTGTCCTGTCCCCAGCCGGGGCGACCCCACCCTGCTCACTATTGTCTGACTGAGGACCCACAGGACACACACACACACACACACACACACACACAGCAGGATAGCTTGATGCTTGACCTCCCTGATTCCATTGTTTTAAGTAAACTTATTAAAAGCCACCTGTGAGTCTGTCTGTATGGAGTTTCCCACAGATCATGTCCCCTACCACCTGTCAAATCCCCTGCTACCAAGCCAGGGCTCACCAGTAGTTTGTCTGGTAAATTCCTCTTGTGTAGAGATCAGTCCTCTAGCCAGGGCTCACCAGTAGTTTGTCTGGTAAATTCCTCTTGTCTAGAGACCAGTCCTCTAGCCAGGGCCCACCAGTAGTTTGTCTGGTAAATGCTTATTGTCTAGAGAACAGTCATCTAACTCAAGGGTGGGTGATCCCCAGTCATCAGAGGGTGAGATTATAGGCTATAGGCTAGCTCATCAAAGGTTCAGTAAAAACATTGGTTGAGTAAAAGGTTGTCAGTTTCAAAGAAACTAAGGTTAGGGGAAAGTTGACCTGAAGGCAGAATATTAAAGACATTTCAGTGGTGAGTTTCAGAAAGCCTCTTAGCTAACATGTTACTTTATTTTATTGACGAAACAGACTAAGAAACGAACTAGCCATAGGGCAGTTCAGGCAAATGCCCAGTTGCGGCGGGCCAGTGTGTAAAAATACAGGATTTCTGGTTCCAGTCCACCCCTGCCCAGACCCACACAAATGTGGATCCTTAGATGTACAATGTACTGTTATTAATTCTGTTCCTATCTGAAACATGAAGGGTGGGTGATGATATAGTCATCAGAGCATGACTTACAGAATGGCTTGTGTACCAAATAGTATCCTATTCTCTAAATAGTGCACTTGTTTTGACCAGAGCTCTGTGGGCTAAGTAGTGCACTATGAAGGGAATAGGGAGCCGTTTGGAACACAGTGGAGTGTAGCTCAGGAAATGTATGGTAAATTGTATTTCTTAACCGTGAACAGTCTTACTGTATTATTCAATGGAGTTTCACTTGAACCAGTGACTTTGCTTGTAGGGAAGCAGAGTTCTGCCTGTTCCATAAAGTTTCACACCTCTCAGCAGAGAGAATTCAGAGATCATTATTTTGACATATCCAGGTAACGCCCTGTCAAAGACATTCAATTCCTGTCTGGCTATGGGCATGTTTTGCAAACAGTACGACATTGAACGTTTGTAATAAATGTCCACAAAGATATGACTTTGAGACGAGTGTGCTAAATATGAGCTGTGTGTGTGTGTGTGTGTGTGTGTGTGTGTGTGTGTGTGTGTGTGTGTGTGTGTGTGTGTGTGTGTGTGTGTGTGTGTGTGTGTGTGTGTGTGTGTGTGTGTGTGTGTGTGTGTGTGTGTGTGTGTGTGTGTGTGTGAAGGAGGCTAATGTGAACCAGCAGTAACCCTCTCCTCTGGGAACATTCTCAGAGTGTGATGTAATCTCTTCCCATGCCGAGTCTCAACCCTCCTCTCTGTCTCAGACACAAACTAAATATTGTCACCTATAACTCAGTAATATGACTCGGTAATCTAACTCAGTAATATAACTCAGTAATATGACTCAGTAATATGACACAGTAATATGACTCGGTAATATAACTCAGTAATATGACTCAGTAATATAACTCAGTAATATAACTCAGTAATATAACTCAGTAATATAACTCAGTAATATAACTCAGTAATATGACTCAGTAATATGACTCAGTAATATAACTCAGTAATATGACACAGTAATATAACTCAGTAATATAACTCAGTAATATGACTCAGTAATATGACTCAGTAATATAACTCGGTCATATGACTCGGTAATATGACTCAGTAATATGACTCAGTAATATAACTCAGTAATATGACTCAGTAATATAACTCAGTAATATAACTTAGTAATATGACTCAGTAATATAACTCAGTAATATAACTCAGTCATATAACTCAGTAATATGACTCAGTAATATAACTCGGTCATATGACTCGGTAATATGACTCGGTAATATGACTCAGTAATATAACTCAGTATTATGACTCAGTAATATAACTCAGTAATATGACTCAGTAATATGACTCAGTAATATAACTCAGTAATATAACTCAGTAATATGACTCAGTAATATAACTCAGTAATATAACTCAGTAATATAACTCAGTAATATGACTCAGTAATATGACTCAGTAATATAACTCAGTAATATAACTCAGTACTATAACTCAGTACTATAACTCAGTAATATAACTCAGTAATATGACTCAGTAATATAACTCAGTAATATGACTCAGTAATATGACTCAGTAATATAACTCAGTCATATAACTCAGTAATATGACTCAGTAATATGACTCAGTAATATAACTCAGTAATATAACTTAGTAATATGACTCAGTAATATAACTCAGTAATATAACTCAGTCATATAACTCAGTAATATGACTCAGTAATATAACTCGGTCATATGACTCGGTAATATGACTCGGTAATATGACTCAGTAATATAACTCAGTATTATGACTCAGTAATATAACTCAGTAATATGACTCAGTAATATGACTCAGTAATATAACTCAGTAATATAACTCAGTAATATGACTCAGTAATATAACTCAGTAATATAACTCAGTAATATAACTCAGTAATATAACTCAGTAATATGACTCAGTAATATGACTCAGTAATATAACTCAGTAATATAACTCAGTACTATAACTCAGTACTATAACTCAGTAATATAACTCAGTAATATGACTCAGTAATATAACTCAGTAATATGACTCAGTAATATGACTCAGTAATATAACTCAGTAATATAACTCACTAATATAACTCAGTAATACAACTCAGTAACATGACTCAGTAATATAACTCAGTAATATGACTCAGTAATATGACTCAGTAATATGACTCAGTAATATGACTCAGTAATATGACTCAGTAATACAACCTCTATGTTGACAGTATCTGAATAACTTTACCTATGTTCACATAACTGAACATTATTTTCATTATCATACCATTGATATGAGAACGGAGTAACGATATCTACAGTGCCTTGCGAAAGTATTCGGCCCCTTGAACTTTGTGACCTTTTGCCACATTTCAGGCTTCAAACATAAAGATATAAAACTGTATTTTTTTGTGAAGAATCAACAACAAGTGGGACACAATCATGAAGTGGAACGACATTTATTGGATATTTCAAACTTTTTTAACAAATCAAAAACTGAAAAATTGGGCGTGCAAAATTATTCAGCCCCTTTACTTTCAGTGCAGCAAACTCTGCAACTTAATGATGGTGTTGGAGTCGTGTTTGGCCACGCAGGGTGAACAGGGAGTACAGGAGGGGACTAAGAACGCACCCCTGAGGGGCCCCTGTGTTGAGGATCAGCGTAGCAGACGTGCTGTTGCCTAACCTTACCACCTTGGGGCGGCACATCAGTAAGTCCAGGATCCAGTTGCAGAGGGAGGTGTTTAGTCCCAGGGTCCTTAGCTTAGTGATGAGCTTTGTGGACACTTTGGTGTTGAACGCTGAGCTGTAGTTGTTCCTTTTGTCCAGGTGGGAAAGAGCATTGTGGAGTGCGATTGAGATTGCGTTGTCTGTTGGGGCGGTATGCGAATTGGATTAGGTCTAGGGTATCCGGGATGATGCTGTTTATGTGAGCCATGACCATCCTTTCAAAGAACTTCTTGGTTACCGACGTGAGTGCTACATGTCGGTAATCATTTAGGCAGACTACCTGCTCTTCCTTGGGCACAGGGACTATGGTGGTCTGCTTGAAAAATGTAGGTATTACAGACTCGGTCAGGGAGAGGTTGAAAATGTCAGTGAAGACACTTGCCAGTTGGCATGCTTTGAGTACACATCCTGGTTATCCTTTCTGGCCCCGCGACTTTGTGAATGTTGCCCTGTTTCAAGGTCTTGCTCACATCAACTACCGAGAGTGTTATCACACAGTCGTCCGGAACAGCTGGTACTCTCATGAATGCTTCAGTGTTGCTTGCCTCGAAGCGAGCATAAAATACATTTTGCTCGTCTGGTAGGCTCGCGTCACTGGGCAGCTCGCGGCTGGGTTTCTCTTTGTAGTCCATAATAATTTTCAAGCCCTGCCACATCCGACGTGCCTCAGAGCCGGTGTAGTAGGATTCAATCATATTCCTGTATTGACGCATTGCATTTTTGATGGTTCGTCTGAGGGCATAGCGGGATTTCTTATAGCTTCCGGATTAGTGTCTTGCTCCTTGAAAGCGGCAGCTCTTTAGCTCGATGCGAATGTTGCCTGTAATCCATGGCTTCTGGTTGGGATATGTACGTACGGTCACTGTGGGGACGACGTCGTTGATGCACTTATCAATGAAGACGATGACTGAGGTTGTATACTCCTCAATGCCATTGGATGAATCCTGGAACATATTCCAGTCTGTTCTAGCAAAACAGTCCTGTAGCGTAGCATCTGCATCATCTGACCACTTTCGTATTGCAAATAACTGGTAATTCCTGATTTCGTTTTTGCTTGTAAGCAGGAATCAGGAGGATAGAATTATGGTCAGATTAGCCAAATGGAGGGCGAGGAGAGCTTTGTATGCACATCTGTGGAGAATGTGGAGAAAGGTGGTCTAGAGAATCTTCTCCTCTGGTTGCACATGTGACATTCTGGTAGAAATGAGGTAAAACAGATTTAATTTGCCTGCATTAAAGTCACCGGGTCACTAGGAACGCCGCTTCTGGATGAGCATTTTCTTGTTTGCTTATGGCCTTAAACAGTTGGTTGAGAGTGGTCTTAGTTCCAGCATCGGTTCGTGGTGGTAAATAGACGGCTAAGAATAATATAGATGAGAACTCTCTTGGTAGATAGTGTGGTCTATAGCTTATCATAAGGTACTCTACCTCAGGAAATACCTCGAAACTTCTTTAATATTAGACATCGCGCACCAGTTGTTATTGACAAATAGATACACACCCCCGCCCCTCATCTTACCAGATGTAGCTTCTCTGTCCTGCCGATGCATGGAAAATCCCGCCAGCTCTACATTATCCGTGTCGTCGTTCAGCCACAACTCGGTGAAACATAAGACATTACAGTTTTTAACGACCCATTGGTAGGATAGTCTGGATCAGATATCATCCATTTTGTTTTTCAATGATTGCACATTGGCCAATAGAACAGATGGTAGTGGACGTTTACTCACTCGCCTACGAATACTCAGAAGGCATCCCGACCTCCATTCCCCTTTGTATCTGTCTTTTCTTCACGCAAATTACGGGTATTTGGGCCTGTTCCCTAGAAAGCAGTATATCCTTCACGTCGGACTCGTTAAAGAAAAAATCTTTGTCCAGTTCGCGGTGAGTAATTGTTGTTCTGGTGTCCAGAAGTGATTTTCGGTCATAAGAGACGGTAGCAGCAACATTATGTACAAAATAAGTAAAAAAATAACTTACAAACAACGCAAAAAAAGTAACAAAATAGCACAGTGGTTCGGAGCCTGTAAAACGGCAGCCACCCCCTCCGACGCCATTCTCTTCACACAGGTCAACAATCATTATTAAGCCTTGACACAATTGAGACATGGATTGTGTGCCATGGGCAAGACAAAAGATCTTCACCCCCTTTTGCCCTCAGAACAGCCTCAACTCTACAAGGTGCCGGAAACATTCCACAGGGATGCTGGCCCATGTTGGCCCTAGTGCTGACTGTGTGTCAAGTTGGCTGGATGTTCTTGATACACACGGGAAACTGTTGAGTGTGAAAAACCCAGCAGTGTTGCTGTTCTTGACACACCCAAATCAGTGCACCTAGCACCTACTACCATACCCTGTTCAAAGGCACTTAGATATTTTGTCTTGCCCATGGCACACATACACAATCCATGTCTCAATTGTCTCAAGGCTTAAAAACCCTTCTTTGACCTGTCTCCTCCCCTTCAACTACACTGATTGAAGTGGATTTACCAAGTGACATAAATAAGGATCATAGCTTTCACCTGGATTCACCCAGTCAGTCTATGTCACGGAAGGAGCAATTCCTAATGTTTTGTACACTCAGTATCTAATGTGACTGAGAGTTGAAAGACCAGAGAGAAAATGTCATTATTGTAATCTAATTGACTGTGGTATTAGCTGCGTTGGCAACACTGTACCTTTAACAAGCATGTTGAGAGAGAGAGAGAGAGAGAGAGAGAGAGGCGAATCGGGTTATTGTTTAAAAATGGGTTTAAATGCTAGTTAAACTAAATGCATGCTCTTCAACCGATCGCTGTCCGCCCGGCTATCATCACTACTCTGGACGGTTCTGATTTAGAATATGTGGACAACTACAAATACCTAGGTGTCTGGACAGACTGTAAATTCTCCTTCCAGACTCACATTAAGCATCTCTAATCCAAAATTACATCTAGAATCAGCTTCCTATTTTACAACAAAGCCTCCTTCACTCATGCTGCCAAACATACCCTTGTAAAACTGACTATCCTACCAATCCTCGACTTCGGTGATTTACCAAATAGCCTCCAACACTCTACTCAGCAAACTGGATGCAGTCTATCACAGTGCCATCTGTTTTGTCACCAAAGCCAAATATACCACCCACCACTGCGACCTGTATGCTCTCGTCGGCTGGCCCTCGCTACATGTTCGTCGCCAGGCCCACTGGCTCCAGGTCATCTATAAGTCTTTGCTAGGTAAAGCTTCACCTTATCTCAACTCACTGGTTACCATAACAACACCCACCTGTAGCACGCACTCCAGCAGGTATATCTCACTGGTCATCCCCAAAGCCAACACCTCTTTGGCCGCCTTTCCTTCCAGTTCTCTGCTGCCAATGACCGGAATGAATTGCAAAAACCGCTGAAGTTAGAGACATATCTCCCCCACTAACTTTAAGCATCAGCTATCTGAGCAGCTTACCGATCACTGCCGCTGTACACAGCCCATCTGTAAATAGCCCATCCAACTACCTACCTCATCCCCATATTGTTTTTATTTACTTTTTTCTTCTTCTCTTTTGCACACCAGTATTTCTACTTCCACATCATCTACCAGTGTTAATTTGCTCAATTGTAATTATTTCGCTACTATGGCCTATTTATTGCCTTATCTCCCTTTTCCTACCTCATTTGCACACCCTTTTTCTATTGTGTTATTGACTGTACGTTTGTTTATTCCATGTGTAACTCTGTGTTGTTGTTTGTGTCGCACTGCTTTACTTTATCTTGGCCAGGTCGCAGTTGTAAATGAGAACTTGTTCTTATCTGGCCTACCTGGTTAAATAAAGGTGAAATAAAATAAATCTTTGATAATTTGAATCAGCTGTGTAGTGTTACGGCAAAACTCAGGACCGAGTTTGGGAAATGCTGCTATAGTGTGTGTGTTCTGTTAGTGGTGGTTTGGAGCAACCTCAGATCAGGCCGGATACAGCAGGAACTGTGGCTTTGTGTGTGTGTGTGTGTGTGTGTGTGTGTGTGTGTGTGTGTGTGTGTGTGTGTGTGTGTGTGTTTGTAGGAAACGGCCACACCTCAGAGGGAGAAAGACAAAACATCCTCTGTAAACAGCCTGCATGGTAGCAGGACGGCTAGTATATTCAATGTACAGCAACTCAACGGAAGGATTTTGAAAGCTTTCTATTCATAAAACGAATTCAAGATCAATAAAACATCAATGATTCAGCCACCGGAAAAGTTACTGTCTTCTCGAATTGTCACATTAAAATCAGGTGAAACGTGTGTGTGTGTTTGTGTGCGTGTCTGTCTGTGTGAAACTGTACCTACAAATACAACTGTTTGCAGATGATTTCACAGAGTGGAATGACTAGAGTAGACTACACACAGTGTTTCCCAACTCCAGTCCTCCAGTACCCCCAACAGTACATTTCTTTGATGTGGCCCTTGACAAACACATCTGATTCATCAAGCCCTTGACAAGTTGAATCTGGTGTTTTTGTCCTGGGCAAAACCAAAAATGGGTGCTGTTGGGGATACTCCAGGACCCTAACCCTAACCCTAACCCTAACCCTGTTGGGGATACTCCAGGACCCTAACCCTAACCCTAACCCTAACCCTGTTGGGGATACTCCAGGACCCTAACCCTAACCCTAACCCTAACCCTGTTGGGGATACTCCAGGACCAGAGTTGGGAAACACTGGACTATACTAATAATAATACATGACATTTGTATAGCACTTTTCATTACAGTGTTATCGCAAAGCTCAATTATATATACAATTAAAATAACATACATTTAGAATTAAGGCAGGTCAAATAGCAATAGTGGGCTTGGTGCCAAATCCATTTTAGATTGGGACTAGGACTATGAAAAAAAACTGTAGAAGTTGGTTTTAAGGCCTGTTTTAAAAGTTCTTAAGGATGGAGGGGCTCTCAGATGCTCAGGGAGAAGAACCACAGAGCAGAAGGCTCGGTCTCCCATAGTTCGGAGACATGTCTTGGGGACTTGAAGCAGTAGGGAGTGGTTTGAGTGGAGAGTGCGAGGTGGCTTGCTGATTGAGATGAGGTCGCTGTAGGTGGGGCTCAATCCATTCAAGGCTTTAAATACAAGAAAGATAATTTTGAAGTCAATGCTGTAGCTGGACAGTAGCCAGTGGAGTTGGGCCAGGATCGAGGTGATGTGGTCTGACTTCTTCTGACCCTGGCAGCACTGTTCTGGATTAGTTGGAGCCTCTGTAGGGATTTGTCTGTCAGACCCACAAACAGCTCATTACTGTAGTCGATCCGAGAGAAGATGAAGGCATGGATGGGTTTCTCTGCATCTGGCTGCAGGAATGATGGTATGACTCGGGCAATGTTTTTAAGATGAAAAAATGATGATGTTTTATGTGGGCATCGAAGGACAGAGAAGGATCAAACTTGATTCCTAGGTTGGAGATGACAGAGGACAGGTTGATGACCTGGTCATTGATTGTAGGGCAGATGTTTCCAGCACTGGTGACCTGCTTAGGTGTCTCAATGAGCATAGCTCCCGTCTTGCTACTGTTCAACTGGAAGAAGTTCTCTATCATTCATGCCCTGATGTGCTCTAGGTAGCTGATGATTTGTCCTGGGGCAGGGATGGTGTCTGGTCTTGTGTCAATATACACTGCATGGCCAAACATATGTGGACACCTGCTTGTCGAACATCTCATTCCAAAATAATGAGAATTAATATGTAGTTGGTCCCCACTTTGCTGCTATAACAGCCTCCACTCTTCTGGGAAGGCTTTCCACTAGATGTTGGAACATTGCTGTGGGAACTTGCTTGCATTCAACCACAAGAGCATTAGTGAGGTCAGGCATTGATGTTGGGCAATTAGGCCTGGCTCGCAGTCGGCGTTCCAATTCATCCCAAAAGTGGTCGATGGGGTTGAGGTCAGGGCTCTGTGCAAGCCAGTCAAGTTCTTCCACACCAATCTCGACAACCCATTTCTGTATGGACCTCGCATTGTGCAAGTGGGCATTGTAATGCTGAAACAGACAAGGGCCTTCCCCAAACTGTTGCCACAAAGTTGGAAGCACAGAATCATCTAGAATGTCATTGTATGCTGTAGTGTTAAGATTTCCCTTCACTTGAACTAAGGGGCCTAGCCTGAACCATGAAAAATCCAGACCATTATTCATGATCCACCAAACTTTACAGTTGGCATTATGCATTGGGGCAGAAGCATTCTCCTGGCATACGTAAAACTCAGATTAGTCCGTTGGACTGTCAGATGGTGAAACCTGATTCATCACTCCAGAGAACGCATTTCACTGCTCCAGAGTCCAATGGCGGCAAGCTTTACACCAGTCCAGCTTAGCATTGCGCATGTTGATCTGTTTTGTGTGCCGCTGCTAGGCCATGGAATTCCATTTCATGAAGCTCCCGACAAACAGTTGTTGTGCTGACATTGCTTCCCGAGGCAGTTTGGAACTCGATAGTGAGTGTTTCAACTGAGGACAGACAATTTTTACGCGCTATGCACTTTAGCACTCGGCAGGCCCGTTCTGTGAGCTTGTCGTGAGCTTATCGGAACTAGAAACACAAGCATTTCGCTACACTCGCATTAACATCTGCTAACCATGTGTATGTGACAAATATAATTTGATTTGATATGATTTGTGTGGCCTACCACTTCGCGGCTGAGCCGTTGTTGCTCCTAGATGTTCACAATAACAGCACTTACAGTTGACTGGGGCAGCTCTAGCAGGGCAGAAATTTGACGAACTGACTTGTTGGAAAGATGACATCCTATGACGGTGCCACGTTGAAAGTCACTGAGCTCATCGGTATGGGCCATTCTACTGACAATGTTTGTCTATGGAGATTGCATGGTGGTGTGCTCGATTTTATACACCTGTCAGCAACAGGTGTGACTGAAATAGCCAAATCCATACATTTTAGGGTATCGTCAATGTAGCAGTAGAAATTGATGTAATAATCACTGAGGATTTGGCCGAGAGGGAGCATATAAATTAAAAACAGGATAGGCCCCAGCACTGACCCCTGTGGGATGCCACATGTGACTGCAGATTCCTCTGACCTGGACTCTCCAACAGTGATATATTGCTTCCTATTGGAGAGGTAGGAGCTGTTTCAGAGCTGTTCAAGCTACAGCAGTGTGCTCTCTGAGACGTTGCAGGAGGATGTTGTGTTCTATGGAGTCTAAAGCAGAACTGAGATCTAAGAGGAGGAGGATGAAGGGAGATCCAGAACCAGCAGCTATCAGTATGTCGGTGGTAACTTTAACAAGAGTTGTTTCGGTGCTGTGCAAGGACCAGAAGCCAGACTGGAAAACCTTATTAGATGACAGATGCGAAATAAACTGGTTTGAAAATACTTTCTCCAGTACTTTAACAGGAAGGGGATGTTGAACTACAACCTCACCCTTGTAGGGTGGTGTACTACAGACACAACAGCACCATCTGCTGGAGAGGATAGAAAATGTCTTGTTCCTTATAGGGTAGATAACCTTTCTAGTACCCTTTTCGCATTAAAGGACCGACCAGACCAGAATCGTACTGTGCTGACGCTGATATTTTCTTTTCACATTGTTCTTTCCAGCACAGTTCCTGCAATTATAGTGGATGCTTAACCAGGAGAGTGCAGTTCAGCTTGGTTCGGCTCTGCTTAGCTCAATAGAGTGGAAAAGGTATAGAACACCAGGCAACACGAGAGCATTGACCAACTAGAAAAGGGAAATAGATTTGTCTCAAGCAACTCCAGTCATTATTTGACATCCATTCATGTGCTTACATCTATTACATTCTTTGTTGCCCTGTTTTGTTCACCTGCCTGAGGACATTTTAAATAACTCTAGCACAATGTATCACGTTTCTTATGAGATGTATGTTGTCAATGTCAAATAAACCTTACAAAGAAATAAATCATGGACGTTGTGGTAGTAGGGGGTTGATTTTACAGTGAAATGGTCTTAGAGAGGAAGTCAGGGATTAGATTTGAACTAGGCTCATATGTAGAGTACCAGTCAAAAGTTTGGACACACCTACTCATTTAAGGGTTTTCTTTATTTTTACTATTTTCTATATTGTAGAATAATAGTAAAGACTTCAAAACTATGAAATAACAAATATGGAATCATGTATTTACCGAAAAAGTGTTAAACAAATCAAAATATATTCTATACTTGAGATTTTTCAAAGTAACCACCTTTTTCCTTGATGACAGCTTTGCACACACTTGGCATTCTCTCAACCAGCTTCATGAGGTTACCTGAAATTAAATTTCAATTAACACGTGTGCCTTGTTAAAAGTTAATTTGTGGAATTTCTTTCCTTCTTAATGCGTTTGAGCCAATCAGTTGTGTTGTGACAAGGTAGGGGTGGTACACAAAAGATATTTGGTAAAATACCAATTCCATATTATTTCAAGAACAGCTCAAATAAACAAAGAGAAACGACTTTAAGACATGAAGGTCGGTCAACCCTTGAATGAGTAGGTATGATGAAACTGGCTCTCATGAGGACGGCCACAGAAAAGGAAGACCCAGAGTTCCCTCTGCTGCAGAGGATAAGTTCAAGTTACCAGCTTCAGCAATTGCAGCCCAAATAAATGCTTCACGGAGCTCAAGTAACAGACACATCTCAAAGCCTTGCTTTGGCCAAGAAACATGAGCAATGGACATTAGACCGGTGGAAATACGTCCTTTGATCTGATGAGTCCAAATTTGAGATTTTTGGTTCCAACCGCCGTGTCTTTGTGAGACTCATATGTGAACGGATGATCTCCGCATCTGTGGTTTCCACTGTGAAGCATGGAGGAGGAGGTGTGATGGTGCGGGGGTGCTTTGCTGGTGACACTGTCAGTGATTTATTTAGAATTCAAGGCACACATAACCAGCATGGCTTCCACAGCATTCTGCAGCGATACTCCATCCCATCTGGTTTGCGGGTAGTGGGACTATAATTTGTTTTTAAACAGGACAATGACCCAACACACCTCCAGGCTGTGTAAGGGCTATTTGACTAAGATGGAGAGTGATGAATTGTTGCATCAGATGACCTGGCCTCCACAATCACCCGACCTCAACCCAAATGAGATGGATTGGGATGAGTTGGACCGCAGAGTGAAGGAATAGCAGCCAACAAGTGCTCAGCTAATGTTGGAACTCATTCAAGACTGTTGGAGAAAATAGTAAAAATAACGAAAAACCCTTGAATGAGTAGGTGTGTCCAAACTTTTCACTTGTACTGTAATTGTATTGGGCTGCCCAATTGTATAGGCAGCCCAATTCTAACATATTTTCCATTATATGGTATTTTGACCAATAACATCAGATCTTTTCAAGGCAGATATTTTTCAGAGCTGATCTGATTGGTCAAAAGACCAACTAGTGGATTTTTTTTGTTGTCTAAACATAGCCTTTGCTCCCGAGTGGCGCAGCGGTCTAAGGCACTGCATCTCAGTGCTATAGGCGTCACTACAGACCTTGGTTTGACACCGGGCTGTTTCACACCCGGCCGTGATCGGGATCATAGGATGGATAACAATTGGCCCAGCGTCATCCGAGTTAAGGGAGGGTTTGGCCGGGGTAGGCCGTCATTGTAAAATAAGAATTTGTTCTTAACTGACTTGACTAGTTAAATAAAGGTAAAAAAAATCTAATATAAAATCTAATACGCCTTGGTGTGGAAAAGCAAGTTGGATGTGGTGAGGGGTCACTTCTAACACTAGAGGGCAATAAAAGCTTACATTTCACTTCGGCAATCTGTTATCAATATCAAGCCCACTGACATATAGAATAAGAACAAAATGATATGTTTGTTTAGAAACTACAAATAGTTGTGCCAAAGAACTCCTATTGAAGTAACTGAAATGTTAATGTGGTGCGTTGTTTTTGTGATTCCTACCTCCTTATTGCATGTTATTTCATTTCTGTAAGGACCACAGCATCCCTGAATGTTGGAATAGTGAGACAACTGAAATGAATGTTCATTTTACATCTGCTCAGTGTATCTATAAACATGTGACTGAAATACTTCCTTAACTAACTCAGTCAATAACCTTGGCTCAGGCTCCCTACTTTTATGAATGCTCTCCACCTCTCTCTCTCTCTCTCTCTCTCTCTCTCTCTCAATTCAATTTAATTCAATTCAAGGGCTTTATTGGCATGGGAAACATGTGTTAACATTGCCAAAGCAAGTGAGGTAGATAATATATAAAGTGAATATATAAAGTGAAATAAACAATAAAAATTAACAGTAAAAATCACACATACAGAAGTTTCAAAACTCTCTCTCTCTCTCTCTCTCTCTCTCTCTCTCTCTCTCCCTCTCTCTCTCTCTCTCTCTCTCTCTCTCTCTCTCTCTCTCTCTCTCTCTCTCTCTCCCCCCCTCTCTCTCTCTCTCTCTCTCTTTTCCCCTTCTCTTTCATTGCAGTCTGGTCATGAAGTGATTATTTCATATGAGGTGTTGGAACCATTAGTTATCACCAAGGGAGGAGGCTAAGCAGTCCTTTAGGGTTAGGTTTAACCGTCCTTTAGGGTTAGGTTTAACCGTCCTTTAGGGTTAGGGTTAACAGTCCTTTAGGGTTAACAGTCCTTTAGGGTTAACAGTCCTTTAGGGTTATGTTTAACAGTCCTTTAGGGTTAGGGTTAACAGTCATTTAGGGTTAGGTTTAACAGTCCTTTAGGGTTATGTTTAACAGTCCTTTAGGGTTAGGGTTAACAGTCCTTTAGGGTTAGGGTTAACAGTCCTTTAGGGCTAGGGTTAACAGTCCTTTAGGGTTAACAGTCATTTAGGGTTAGGGTTAACAGTCCTTTAGGGTTAGGTTTAACAGTCCTTTAGGGTTAACAGTCATTTAGGGTTAGGGTTAACAGTCCTTTAGGGTTAGGTTTAACCGTCCTTTAGGGTTAGGGTTAACAGTCCTTTAGGGTTAACAGTCCTTTAGGGTTAACAGTCCTTTAGGGTTATGTTTAACAGTCCTTTAGGGTTAGGGTTAACAGTCATTTAGGGTTAGGTTTAACAGTCCTTTGGGGTTATGTTTAACAGTCCTTTAGGGTTAGGGTTAACAGTCCTTTAGGGTTAGGGTTAACAGTCCTTTAGGGCTAGGGTTAACAGTCCTTTAGGGTTAACAGTCATTTAGGGTTAGGTTTAACAGTCCTTTAGGGTTATGTTTAACAGTCCTTTAGGTTTAACAGTCCTTTAGGGTTAGGGTTAACAGTCCTTTAGGGTTAGGTTTAACAGTCCTTTAGGGTTAGGGTTAACAGTCCTTTAGGGTTAGGTTTAACAGTCCTTTAGGGTTAGGGTTAACAGTCCTTTAGGTTTAGGTTTAACAGTCCTTTAGGGTTAGGGTTAACAGTCCTTTAGGGTTATGTTTAACAGTCCTTTAGGGTTAGGTTTAACAGTCCTTTAGGGCTAGGGTTAACAGTCCTTTAGGGTTAGGTTTAACAGTCCTTTAGGGTTAACAGTCCTTTAGGCTTAGGTTTAACAGTCCTTTAGGGTTAGGGTTAACAGTCCTTTAGGGTTAGGTTTAACAGTCCTTTAGGGTTGGGTTTAACAGTCCTTTAGGGTTAGGGTTAACAGTCCTTTAGGGTTAGGTTTAACAGTCCTTTTGGGTTAGGGTTAACAGTCCTTTAGGGTTAACAGTCCTTTAGGGTTAGGTTTAACAGTCCTTTAGGGTTAACAGTCCTTTAGGGTTAGGTTTAACAGTCCTTTAGGGTTAGGGTTAACAGTCCTTTAAGGTTAGGTTTAACAGTCCTTTAGGGTTAGGTTTAACAGTCCTTTAGGGTTAGGGTTAACAGTCCTTTAGGGTTAGGTTTAACAGTCCTTTAGGGCTAGGGTTAACAGTCCTTTAGGGTTAACAGTCCTTTAGGGTTAGGTTTAACTGTCC
Organism: Oncorhynchus clarkii lewisi; assembly: GCF_045791955.1. Taxonomy (NCBI): domain Eukaryota; kingdom Metazoa; phylum Chordata; class Actinopteri; order Salmoniformes; family Salmonidae; genus Oncorhynchus; species Oncorhynchus clarkii. The sequence goes on along the minus strand of NW_027259214.1, from coordinate 21,286 downwards.
TTTAGGGTTAGGGTTAACAGTCCTTTAGGGTTAGGTTTAACAGTCCTTTAGGGTTAGGTTTAACAGTCATTTAGGGTTAGGTTTAACAGTCCTTTAGGGTTAGGGTTAACAGTCCTTTAGGGTTAGGTTTAACAGTCCTTTAGGGCTAGGGTTAACAGTCCTTTAGGGTTAACAGTCCTTTAGGGTTAGGTTTAACAGTCCTTTAGGGTTAGGGTTAACAGTCCTTTAGGGTTAGGGTTAACAGTCCTTTAGGGTTAGGGTTAACAGTCCTTTAGGGTTAGGGTTAACAGTCCTTTAGGGTTAGGTTTAACAGTCCTTTAGGGTTAGGGTTAACAGTCCTTTAGGGTTAACAGTCCTTTAGGGTTAGGTTTAACAGTCCTTTAGGGTTAGGGTTAGCAGTCATTTAGGGCTAGGGTTAACAGTCCTTTAGGGTTAGGGTTAACAGTCCTTTAGGGTTAACAGTCCTTTAGGGTTAGGGTTAACAGTCCTTTAGGGTTAACAGTCCATTAGGATTAGGCTTAACAGTCCTTTAGGGTTAGGGTTTACAGTCCTTTAGGGTTAGGGTTAACAGTCCTTTAGGGTTAGGGTTAACAGTCCTTTAGGGTTAACAGTCCTTTAGGGTTAGGGTTAACAGTCCTTTAGGGTGAGGGTTAACAGTCCTTTAGGGTTAGGGTTAACAGTATTTTAGGGTTAGGGTTAACAGTCCTTTAGGATTAAGGTTAACAGTATTTTAGGGTTAGGGTTAACAGTCCTTTAGGATTAGGGTTAACAGTATTTTAGGGTTAGGGTTAACAGTCCTTTAGGGTTAACAGTCCTTTAGGGTTAGGGTTAACCGTCCTTTAGGATTAGGGTTAACAGTATTTTAGGGTTAGGGTTAACAGTCCTTTAGGGTTAACAGTCCTTTAGGGTTAGGGTTAACAGTCCTTTAGGGTTAGGGTTAACAGTTCTTCAGGTTTAGCGTTAACAGTATTTTAGGGTTAGGGTTAACAGTATCTTAGAGTCAACAGTCCTTTAGGATTAAGGTTAACAGTAGTATAGGGTTAGGGTTAACAGTCCTTTAGGGTTAACAGTCCTTTAGGGTTAACAGTCCTTTAGGGTTAGGGTTAACAGTCCTTTAGGGTTAGGTTTAACAGTCCTTTAGGGTTAACAGTCCTTTAGGGTTAGGGTTAACAGTACTTTAGGGTTAGGGTTAGCAGTCCTTTAGGATTAGGGTTAACAGTCCTTTAGGGTTAACAGTCCTTAGGATTAGGGTTAACAGTCCTTTAGGGTTAGGGTTAACAGTATTTTAGGGTTAACAGTCCTTTAGGGACCCTTCACTTCTACTTGATACAACCAGTAGCAGGGAGAGAGGCTTCACAACCTGACCTGTGTGTTGGTTTTGGGATCCTTGTGCCCAATGATTCATACACACCGTTCCCTCAATTGGTTGCTTTTAGAACCTGCATCTTCCTCGTCACAGAGAAACCCTCTGTGTCTGTGTGTGTGCATGTGTGTGTATGAGTGTGTGTGCACGTGTGAGAGTGTGTGAGACTGCGGACTGCGAGTTAGACTTTATTCATTCATTCTAGCAGACTGCCTGTCTGTTCATGAGCTCATTGGGGTCAGGTTTATTCATGCAGAGATGCTTGTGAAGGTCTGGTCTACACTGACCCTGAGTAAAATATACAGTAGCCTACAGTATTTAGCAATCTGTGGGTCCCCTGCCCTAAAACATATGAAACAACAGTCCATTCATAGGTCACAAATATATTTGTGTACAATTATAAAAATATATTTACTGTGCTGTGACCTGTTAGTTAGGGAAACTACTTCGTATATCATCATTACTGACTGTTTTAGAACTGTATGTCTTTAACTGTTTTGATCAGTACTATTAGAACTGTATGTCTTTAACTGTTTTGATCAGTACTATTAGAACTGTATGTCTTTAACTGTTTTGATCAGTACTATTAGAACTGTATGTCTTTAACTGTTTTGATCAGTACTATTAGAACTGTATGTCTTTAACGGTTTTGATCAGTACTATTAGAACTGTATGTCTTTAACGGTTTTGATCAGTACTGTTAGAACTGTATGTCTTTAACTGTTTTGATCAGTACTATTAGAACTGCATGTCTTTAACTGTTTTGATCAGTATTGAAATCCTGACTAGAACCCAAAAAATGGATCATATTACTCCTGTGCTTGCCTCCCTACACTGGCTTCCTGTTAAGGCAAGGGCTGATTTCAAGATTTTACTGCTAACCTACAAAGCATTACATGGGCTTGCTCCTACCTATCTTTCTGATTTGGTCCTGCCGTACATACCTACACGTACGCTTCGCTCACAAGACGCAGTTTTAGAACTGTATGTCTTTAACTGTTTTGATCAGTACTATTAGAACTGTATGTCTTTAACTGTTTTGATCAGTACTATTAGAACTGTATGTCTTTAACTGTTTTGATCAGTACTATTAGAACTGTATGTCTTTAACTGTTTTGATCAGTACTATTAGAACTGTATGTCTTTAACTGTTTTGATCAGTACTATTAGAACTGTATGTCTTTAACTGTTTTGATCAGTACTATTAGAACTGCATGTCTTTAACTGTTTTGAGCAGTACTGTTAGAACGTCTTTAACGGTTTTGATGTCTTGAAACTGTTTTGATTTCTGCCTGTGATTATTATTATTTGACCATGCTGGTCATTTATGAACATTTGAACATCTTGGCTATGTTCTGTTATAATCTCCAACCGGCACAGCCAGAAGAGCCTGGTTTCTCCAACCGGCCACCCCCCATAGCTTGGTTCCTCTCTAGGTTTCTTCCTAGGTTTTGGCCTTTCTAGGGAGTTTTTCCTAGCCACCGTGCTTCTACACCTGCATTGCTTTCTGTTTGGGGGTTTAGGCTGGGTTTCTGTACAGCACTTTGAGATATCAGCTGATGTACGAAGGGCTATATAAATACATTTGATTTGATTTGATTTGATCAGTACTGTTAGAACTGCATGTCTTTAACGGTTTTGATCAGTACTATTAGAACTGCATGTCTTTAACGGTTTTGATCAGTACTGTTAGAACTGCATGTCTTTAACTGTTTTGATCAGTACTATTAGAACAGTGTACATCTTTCCCTCACCAGGATGACTCTATAACTTTCCCTCTGTAGGACTTTTCTGAGCATACGTTTCTCTAACCAGATCTACTCTATGCATATCTTTCCCTAACTAGAACTATACTTTATAAAGTGGTTCCTGAAAGGAACATGTTGGCTATAGAGCGTCTATTCATCCTTAGAGACATATAAAGTATACCCAAACAGACACTGGCTGACCCAACTACACACACACACAACCACACACACAATCCCCTCCCCAAACACACCCACACACAGTCAGTGAAGACTGCAGCATTGTGCGACACAGAGTAGGTGTGAGGTCAGACAGTACTAAGTGCTCCCTCTCTGGATTTGGCTCACAGGAAAAGACCAATGATTTGGAGGACTGGAGCTCTGAGACAAGCTCTTGTGTCCTCTAGTCAGCTGGGAAAAGGAGGGAGGGCAGACGAGGAGGGAGAGAAGGGAGGGAGGCTAGGAGGGAGGGCGGTAGTTACAAATGCCCAATCTAACTCACTAAACCTCTGACCATGCTTTTAGAGAAATGTCAGATATGCTCTGTGGAGGAGAGAAGTATTAAACAGAGGTAAACAGCAGCTTAAGGTAAAACTCCTTAGGCACAGATCTAGGATCAACTCTGATATCTAACAAAAACTGACCTCAGATCAGTGTCTAGAAGCAATGTCTTCCTACTTTGAGATCTCATCTGTCTCAGCATCTTTCTCTGGATTACTGGACAACTATAACTAACCCTGGGTTTGCCGGTGTTAACCCTTAGACAACTATTACTAACCTTGGGTTCGTTGGTGTTAACCCCTGGACAACTCTAACTAACCCTGGGTTCGCTGGTGTTAACCCCTGGACAGCATGGCTGCTGTGGGAAAGAGATGATGATTGACTATGGTGAGTTTTTACCTCTCACGTTGTATACAAGGGTTGAATTGGAATATATTGATACTGTTCCCAAAATGTGTCTTTTTCCATAATGATTTTTATGAAATTCTTTCTATGAAATTCTTTGTTATTTACCGTACTAAGGTGGTGTAAATGTTTTCCCATTACCCAAAAGACAGATGTTGTCTGTTTTACAAAGAATATTAACAGAGAATACTGTCCATATCATATCGTAATTCACACAGCAATATCATATTGGTAATGTGTGATTCTTTAAGTTATGACTTAAGTCTATGTAATGAAGATACACAGGAAGAGCCTTGAATCTATTCCTAAGGAAGAGTTTGAATCTATTCCTCAGCAAGAGTTTGAATCTATTACACAGGAAGAGTTTGGAATCTATTACTCAGGAAGAGTTTGAATCTATTACTCAGGAAGAGTTTGATTTATTACTCAGGAAGAGTTTGAATCTATTACTCAGGAAGAGTTTGAATCTATTACTCAGGAAGAGTTTGAATCTATTCCTCAGCAAGAGTTTGGAATCTATTCCTCAGGAAGAGTTTGAATCTATTACTCAGGAAGAGTTTGGAATCTATTCCTAAGGAAGAGTTTGAATCTATTACTCAGGAAGAGTTTGGAATCTATTCCTCAGCAAGAGTTTGGAATCTATTACTCAGGAAGAGTTTGAATCTATTCCTCAGGAAGAGTTTGGAATCTATTACTCAGGAAGAGTTTGAATCTATTACTCAGGAAGAGTTTGGAAACTATTCCTCAGGAAGAGTTTGGAATCTATTCCTCAGGAAGAGTTTGGAATCTATTACTCAGGAAGAGTTTGAATCTATTCCTCAGGAAGAGTTTGAATCTATTACTCAGGAAGAGCCTTGAATCTATTCCTCAGGAAGAGTTTGGAATCTATTCCTCAGGAAGAGTTTGGAATCTATTCCTCAGGAAGAGTTTGGAATCTATTCCTCAGGAAGAGTTTGGAATCTATTCCTCAGCAAGAGTTTGGAATCTATTCCTCAGGAAGAGTTTGGAATCTATTCCTCAGCAAGAGTTTGGAATCTATTCCTCAGGAAGAGTTTGGAATCTATTCCTCAGGAAGAGTTTGGAATCTATTACTCAGGAAGAGTTTGAATCTATTCCTCAGGAAGAGTTTGAATCTATTACTCAGGAAGAGCCTTGAATCTATTCCTCAGGAAGAGTTTGGAATCTATTCCTCAGGAAGAGTTTGGAATCTATTCCTCAGGAAGAGTTTGGAATCTATTCCTCAGGAAGAGTTTGGAATCTATTCCTCAGCAAGAGTTTGGAATCTATTCCTCAGGAAGAGTTTGGAATCTATTCCTCAGCAAGAGTTTGGAATCTATTCCTCAGGAAGAGTTTGAATCTATTCCTCAGCAAGAGTTTGGAATCTATTCCTCAGGAAGAGTTTGGAATCTATTCCTCAGGAAGAGTTTGGAATCTATTCCTCAGGAAGAGTTTGGAATCTATTCCTCAGGAAGAGTTTGGAATCTATTCCTCAGGAAGAGTTTGAATCTATTACACAGGAAGAGTTTGAATCTATTCCTCAGCAAGAGTTTGGAATCTATTCCTCAGGAAGAGTTTGAATCTATTCCTCAGCAAGAGTTTGGAATCTATTACTCAGGAAGAGTTTGAATCTATTCCTCAGCAAGAGTTTGGAATCTATTCCTCAGGAAGAGTTTGGAATCTATTCCTCAGGAAGAGTTTGGAATCTATTACTCAGGAAGAGTTTGGAATCTATTACTCAGGAAGAGTTTGGAATATATTCCTCAGGAAGAGTTTGGAATCTATTCCTCAGGAAGAGTTTGGAATCTATTACTCAGGAAGAGTTTGGAATCTTTTCCACGGGAATCTTTTCCTGGGATCCATAAAATACTTTGGTGCACTTGTTGGCCTTGAGAGATGGATGTGTGTATACAATCATGCACACGCACACACGCACACACCCAGAATCACGCACACACGCACACACACAGTCTTGTACCGCTAACCTTGTTGGGACACATAATTCAGTCCCATTCAAAATCCTATTTTCCCTAACGCCTAACCCTAAACCTAACCCTTACCCGTACTCTTAACCCAACCCCAACCCCAAAACTTAACCTTAACCCTAACCCTAAACCTAGCTCCTAACCCAGTTCGTCAGATTTATGTTTGTTTACTATTCTTGTGGACACACACACACACACACACACACACACACACACACACACACACACACACACACACACACACACACACACACACACACACACACACACACACACACACACACACACACATACACACACACTGAGTAGACCAATTATGTAACACTGTGTGTACAGCAGCTCGAAGACATATTTAAAAACACAAATAGCCAAGTGAATACAGGGGTGGATGGGCAAGGTTTCCTCTTGGCTAACACACAGGGACACATTACATTTTTGGCCGAAGAATGCTAGCCCATGCTAGCCACAGACTGGACACTCTGGTTATACACTGCATACTTAGCATTCCACATAAACACACAACACAACTTAAATTGACCGTTATCCAGACTGCATTTAAAGGAAAACTCCACCCAAAACTATATTTTGGTATTTGTTTCATTAGTCCATTGTTGATATTGTCCCAAAATGTCAGCAATAACGTTTTCAAGATATATAACTTTCAAAATCTTATCTTGAAAACTGTATTTCTGACATGCAAAACACTTTGGGACTATATTAACAATGGACTAATGAAACAAATACCAAAATATAGTTTTTGGGTGGAATTGTCCTTTAAGTAAACATCCAGAAATGATGACATTAAAGGGCTATCTAGGATTCCTACAACATCACAGTTTTAATAGTTGATCTGAGCTCATGGCATGTACTGGTTATATTCTTCAACAATCAATGGCTATTTATCATTCATTTAAAAGTCAAAAAATGGATGTGACAATCCTAGATTGGCCCTTTAAATGTGGAGTTCATTCTAATCCAACCAAATCCAGCGACAGGATCGGAATACATTCATTATCCATGATTGAGTGACTTGACAGAAGACACTGTAAAGTTATGAAAATGAAACAATGTTATGTCCTTTAACCAAAGCTGCCCTCAGAAGGAAAAAAGACCTCATGTAAATACGGAACAACACACACTTTGTTTGCCTCCCTCGTCTGCAGAGGTCCCCCCCCCACCCCCCCTTCTCTCTGAATCAGGTCCTATTGCACTCAGTAATGACAGCTCACCGCTGCAGCTTATGGACAGAATATGTGTTTTCTGTGAGAGCACTGGCATTCACGCATGCACGACTAGTGAGCGCACACACACACACACACACACACACACACACACACACACACACACACACACACACACACACACACACACACACACACACACACACACACACACACACACACACACACACACACACACACACAGCTTCATATACAGCCCTCTCTTTCTCGCGCTCTCTCTTCCCCATCCAAAGTTCTTAAAACAGTGTTACTGCTGTGTCCCATTACATCAATAGACTTTATTCGTGTCAGAGGAAATTCCGAGTCACTCTGTAGTGCTGCTGTTCCATTGCTGGAAGAAGTGAACATTTCTCCCTTAAGTCCTTTAAACAAGTGACCTTATACCAGAGGATTATACAAAACAGACCTATAAATACACACAGTCACCAACTCTGTGCCTGGCAAGGGCCTAGAAATATAATGACTGGCATGGGTTCACTCAATATGGCCACCGGTCCACCCATCATGGTACATTGACTTTAATGAGAAAGGCTCTTCTAGTTATTCTATTTCTATGGGCCTAATAGCGCCAAGTACTGGAGTATAGAACCGACTGAAAACCTGGCCAGTACATGCTGAGTACCTAGATCCTATGATTAGATGTGTATATTGCTTTTTCCTAAATGCATTTCTGTCAATGTGCTTAACAATAACCTGGGCCTGACCCCTAAAAATATGGTAGCAGCAGCAGTACAGGGGCTGCTATGGACAACCTCCCTTAGACTAACTACCTTGAGAGGAAACCAAGATCTAAAGAAGGAGCCCATCCTCCTCTTGTTTGGCAGGTATACGTTAAGATAAAATTCTTACCAATTACGCTCATTATTATTATTATTTTTTTTGTGTGTGTTGACACTTCACATACTAGTTTGTTATTAAGGCACATGAAAGATCACAAGAAAGAATTTCTGTAAAAAATGCATTTTGATGAAAACCCTTTTTTTTACTTTCAAATGACTGTCCTGTAAAGTAGTAACGTCAGGCACCTAGACCAGAGTGAATGTTGGCCCAGGCATGTCACTGCTGACACATCTACCCTGTAGACCTATTCTTTCACTTTGGTAAAGCCAATTGTCTGAAATCAAATAATGGAAAAGCCATTCATATCTACCTAGTGCACTAACTAATACCCTACCCTGAGTAGAAGTCAAGTCAACAGTCTAGAAGAGGAAAGTTGACCTTGAGCTTAAGCTGTGTCAGCATCAGTGTGTGTGTGTGTGTGTGTGTGTGTGTGTGTGTGTGTGTTAGTTTGTTGCGTGTGCGCGTGCGTGTACATGTGGGGTTTACTGTGCTCACAAACCAACATGGGGAGAGAGAGAGAGACAGAGAGACAGAGATAGAGAGGGGGGAAGAGAGAGACAGAGATAGAGAAGAGGGGAAGAGAGAGACAGAGATAGAGATGGGGAGGTGAGACAGAGGAGGGAGAGAGACAGAGAGAGACAGAGACAGAGAAGGGGGGAAGAGAGAGAGAAGGGGGAGGAGAGAGAGAGAGAGAGACAGAGAGACAGAGATAGAGAAGGGGGGAAGAGAGAGACAGAGATAGAGAAGGGGGAAGAGAGAGACAGAGAGACAGAGATAGAGAAGGGGGGAAGAGAGAGACAGAGATAGAGAAGGGGAGAGAGAGAGAAGGGGGAGGAGAGAGAGAGAGAGATAGAGAAGGGGAGGTGAGACAGAGGAGGGAGAGATAGAAAAGGGGAGGAGAGACAGAGGAGGGAGAGAGACAGAGAGACAGAGACAGAGAAGGGGAGGGGGAGAGAGAGAGAAGGGGGAGGAGAGAGAGAGAGAAAGGGAGGAGAGACAGAGGAGGGAGAGAGAAAGATACGTGGGGATGAGAGGTAGAGGGGTCTCGGGCAGCAGTGAACAGTAAACAGAGAAAGATAGAGAGGGAGACCTTCAACAACAAACCTTCAACATGATGCAGATCTGTATCTCCAGTCTATCTACTGTGTCTGATCTGAGGGATTATTAGCCAGCCTGAAGCATTTACAGCAAACACACTAAATGGGACTGTGTGCACGCAAGTGTGTGTGTGTGTGTGTGTGTGTGTGTGTGTGTGTGTGTGTGTGTGTGTGTGTGTGTGTGTGTGTGTGTGCTGCTTGCCTCATTATTACACTAATGACAAACATCCTTCCATTATCAGAGCTCCCAATTCTCTTTAAAAAAACAACAACTTGTGTGGCACATGGGGTTTCCACTTATTGGAAGACCTTTCTGTTACATCACAACATAGTGTTGTATCAACCACCATACAGAGAGGTGTTTGTCAGCATGTGGAGTCACAGCTCCTGTGGAAGTCAGCTCTTGTGGACCTTGGTCAGGGATCACAGAGAGCAGGGAAGCAACCTAAGACATGTGGCTGGGACAAGGTTGTGTGTGTGTGTGTGTGTGTGTGTGTGTGTGTGTGTGTGTGTGTGTGTGTGTGTGTGTGTGTGTGTGTGTGTGTGTGTGTGTGTGTGTGTGTGTGTGTGTGTGTGTGTGTGTGTGTGTGTGTGTGTGTGTGTGGAGGGGGAAACGAAGACCCAGACTCAGCATGAGAGAGACCTGTCAGTCAGTCAGGATTTCTTATAACATGTTATGTCATTGATATGACAGTCTTATGTAACCCTTATGACACAGGGTTCATAAAGTCTTACCTTTCCATCTGTTTGTTAATACATTTTTTTACTTGTCATATTTTATTTCTATTCTTGGGCATTATTTACAGGCATTATTGACAGGCATTATTGACAGACATTATTTACAGGCATTATTGACAGGCATTATTGACAGACATTATTTACAGGCATTATTTACAGGCATTATTGACAGACATTATTTACAGGCATTATTGACAGACATTATTTACAGGCATTATTTACAGGCATTATTGACAGACATTATTTACAGGCATTATTGACAGGCATTATTTACAGGCATTATTTACAGGCATTATTGACCAGCATTGTTAACAGGCATTATTTACAGAGAATTGCTCTCTCTCCAGATGACTCCATGGAATGATTTTACATTCCAAGCTGTCTGGTTTCTTTCATTATTGCAGTCATTCCATGAATGAAGTGTTTTGTAAATGATCTAGTTTACTGGGCTGGGAACATTGAGTACCCAATGTTATTTTGAGGTGGCACTGATAGCCGTTTACTGGGCTGGGAACATTGAGTACCCAATGTTATTTTGAGGTGGCACTGATAGCCGTTTACTGGGCTGGGAACATCAAGTACCCAATGTTATTTTGAGGCGGCACTGATAGCCGTTTACTGGGCTGGGAACATTGAGTACCCAATGTTATTTTGAGGTGGCACTGATAGCCGTTTACTGGGCTGGGAACATCAAGTACCCAATGTTATTTTGAGGCGGCACTGATAGCCGTTTACTGGGCTGGGAACATTGAGTACCCAATGTTATTTTGAGGCGGCACTGATAGCCGTTTACTGGGCTGGGAACATTGAGTACCCAATGTTATTTTGAGGCGGCACTGATAGCCGTTTACTGGGCTGGGAACATTGAGTACCCAATGTTATTTTGAAGTGGCACTGATAGCCATTTTTATTGGTTGTGTGACACCATCAGAACAACAACCAACCAATCATGCGTACTTTCATGTCTCCCGACGAATGAGGGGATTCTACTTATGCCCTGGGCCTGCCCTGGGGTGAACCGGGTTAGCGTTGATTACATTCGTTCTGGAACCAGGATCACTCCTGGACATGAGCCAGGTGCCCCGTTTTGGCCGACCGCAAAGTTGTCTCGAAACAAAAGTGGCGAAGGTTAAGCAGGTGGAGTGATGAGTAGAGTTTTTACATGCAGACAGACGGGTTTGCTTTTGATAAAAATTATTTATCTGCTTCCCAATGAAAACTAGTTACAAAAAATCTAACATAGATTTGATGGAAAAAAGATGTTTCTGAACGATGCATCATGCTGCCTTGTTGACAACATGACCGACTTGGATTTAAGAAGGGAGCTCCTTCCTCACTGCTTTTCCCCATTCACGTCACAGGCCATAGCCCGGCGGACTTAATCGAACTCCCTCAAAGAATGCTGAATAACGTTGATTGATTTTTGAAGAGGCAATGCTTTCAAAAGTCACACATGCTCAACAACCTTTCTCACCCCCCTCAAACATATAAAACTACAATCATTTGTCATGGGATGCCCTTCTCTGGCTGTAAACCGGTGGTAGAGACGTGAGATTACAGTTTATGTCAGGACTTCACATGACAGTCAACAGCAAACAACACAATGAAGAGAAAGGGTCTGTTTATGACAGTCAACAGCAAACAACACAATGAAGAGAAAGGGTCTGTTTATGACAGTCAACAGCAAACAACACAATGAAGAGAAAGGGTCTGTTTATGACAGTCAACAGCAAACAACACAATTCAGAGAAATGGTCTGTTTATGACAGTCAAAAGCAAACAACATAATATAGAGAAAGTGTCTGTACATGACAGTCAACAGCAGAGAAATAGTCTGTACATAACAGTCAACAGCAAACAAAACAATACAGAGAAAGGGTCTGTTTATGGCAGTCAACAGCAAACAACACAATACAGAGCAAAGCATGACAGTGGGGTTGTATTACTGTTGGTAAAGTAAATAAGTAAGTAAGCAGCCCATAGGGCAGGAGCATAGATATCCCTTAACCTAAAATATATGATTATAAATACAGTTGATACAGGTTTTATAGACATTTTCTGTATAAATAGCCTCTAAAATATATAAAAACAGACCACAACTGTCTCAGAGGGGTTGGGTTAAATGAGGAAGTCAGATTTCAGTTGAATACATTCTGACTAGGTATCCACCTTTCCCTTTCAATGTTTGTTTTCTTGGAAAGCTGTTGTAATAAACTTTGTTATAATATGATACAGTGTCAGTACTTGTTGCATTTACAACTTGTCTCAGTACTATCATCAACTGATTTCAGCCAGGGTGTGGCTGAGGACTGACAGCATTTACAACTTGTCTCAGTACTACCATCAACTGATTTCAACCAGGGTGTGGCTGAGGACTGACAGCATTTACAACTTGTCTCAGTACTACCATCAACTGATTTCAGCCAGGGTGTGGCTGAGGACTGACAGCATTTACAACTTGTCTCAGTACTACCATCAACTGATTTCAGCCAGGGTGTGGCTGAGGACTGACAGCATTTACAACTTGTCTCAGTACTACCATCAACTGATTTCAGCCAGGGTATGGCTGAGGACTGACAGCATTTACAACTTGTCTCAGTACTATTATCAACTGATTTCAGCCAGGGTGTGGCTGAGGACTGACAGCATTTACAACTTGTCTCAGTACTACCATCAACTGATTTCAGCCAGGGTGTGGCTGAGGACTGACAGCATTTACAACTTGTCTCAGTACTACCATCAACTGATTTCAGCCAGGGTGTGGCTGAGGACTGACAGCATTTACAACTTGTCTCAGTACTATCATCAACTGATTTCAGCCAGGGTGTGGCTGAGGACTGACAGCATTTACAACTTGTCTCAGTACTACCATCAACTGATTTCAGCCAGGGTATGGCTGAGGACTGACAGCATTTACAACTTGTCTCAGTACTACCATCAACTGATTTCAGCCAGGGTGTGGCTGAGGACTGACAGCATTTACAACTTGTCTCAGTACTACCATCAACTGATTTCAGCCAGGGTGTGGCTGAGGATTGACAGCATTTGCAACTTGTCTCAGTACTATCATCAACTGATTTCAGCCAGGGTATGGCTGAGGACTGACAGCATTTACAACTTGTCTCAGTACTACCATCAACTGATTTCAGCCAGGGTGTGGCTGAGGACTGACAGCATTTACAACTTGTCTCAGTACTACCATCAACTGATTTCAGCCAGGGTGTGGCTGAGGACTGACAGCATTTACAACTTGTCTCAGTACTACCATCAACTGATTTCAGCCAGGGTATGGCTGAGGACTGACAGCATTTACAACTTGTCTCAGTACTATTATCAACTGATTTCAGCCAGGGTGTGGCTGAGGACTGACAGCATTTACAACTTGTCTCAGTACTACCATCAACTGATTTCAGCCAGGGTGTGGCTGAGGACTGACAGCATTTACAACTTGTCTCAGTACTACCATCAACTGATTTCAGCCAGGGTGTGGCTGAGGACTGACAGCATTTACAACTTGTCTCAGTACTATTATCAACTGATTTCAGCCAGGGTGTGGCTGAGGACTGACAGCATTTACAACTTGTCTCAGTACTACCATCAACTGATTTCAGCCAGGGTATGGCTGAGGACTGACAGCATTTACAACTTGTCTCAGTACTACCATCAACTGATTTCAGCCAGGGTGTGGCTGAGGACTGACAGCATTTACAACTTGTCTCAGTACTACCATCAACTGATTTCAGCCAGGGTGTGGCTGAGGACTGACAGCATTTGCAACTTGTCTCAGTACTAACATCAACTGATTTCAGCCAGGGTATGGCTGAGGACTGACATCATTTACAACTTGTCTCAGTACTACCATCAACTGATTTCAGCCAGGGTATGGCTGAGGACTGACAGCATTTACAACTTGTCTCAGTACTACCATCAACTGATTTCAGCCAGGGTATGGCTGAGGACTGACAGCATTTACAACTTGTCTCAGTACTACCATCAACTGATTTCAGCCAGGGTATGGCTGAGGACTGACAGCATTTACAACTTGTCTCAGTACTACCATCAACTGATTTCAGCCAGGGTATGGCTGAGGCCTGACAGCATTTATGTTATGTTCTGTTAATTACTGATGTCCCCTTTAAGGATGGAGCACCCTTGGTTCATGCGCAGTATTGTTCTATGTTATTCTGGTACTAACTAGTTTGAGTAAATGTGAAGCTCCAGTTCAATTGCTTGTATTCCGAGTCTTTCTTATTACATAAATAAGTACTAAGTGTTAAGACACTACAATGGCGACGAGGATGATTACCTGCAGTGTGCATCACGAATACAGATGGAGTTCGTAGGAAGAGAGGAAGATTTTGACCCTGTAGCACAACAGCTAGCATGCAGTGAAGACGAGGGGAGAGCTAACGAGAACGAGGTGGCAGATCAAAGACCCGTGGAGCCGGAGGTAAGAGAATGGCTAGCATCGGGAAAATAGATGTGTTTGATGACACGCAAGAAAACTGGGCAACTTACATTGAACGACTGGAACAGTACTTCATTGCAAACGACATTGCTGATAACAAAAGAGTACCAGCGTTGTTGAGTTTAATTGTCCCAAAAACATACCGTTTGCTAAGGGATCTGACTGCCCCTCTGAAGCCCTCAAATAAAACATTCACAGAGATTGTGGAGATATTGCAAAATCACCTATCACCTAAACCACTCCTCATCGCGGAACGTTTTCGTTTCCACAAGAGAGATCAGAATGAGGGGGAGGGTGTTAGTACATATGTAGCAGTGTTGAAGAAACTGTCTGAACATTGCCAGTTGGGAGAGAACCTAAATGACACATTAAGGGATAGATTTGTGTGTGGACTGAAACATGAACACATTCAAAAACGTTTGCTCACAGAATCAGAGCTCACGTTTGCAAAGGCTGTTGAAATTGCTGTGGCTATGGAAATCGCGACTAAAGATGCATTTGAGTTGCAAAGTAAAAGAAGTACTGACCTGTCACAAATTTCCCTGCACAAGTTTTCACGCAGTCGACAGCGCCCCCGTGTGGCCGAAAAATGCAACAGGTGTGACAGAGATGGTCACAAAGCAGAGGACTGCCGTTTCAAAGACAAAATTTGTCACAAATGCAGTAGAAGGGGGCACATTCAAAGAGCATGCAAAGCAAAATTCAGTCACAACAGTAAAACTGAGAAAATTAAAGGGTTGGTGAATGCACTAGCAGAGAACAGTGGCAGTGATTCAGATGAACGATTAATTGGTACAATGGAGTTAAACACAGTGACTTCTCCCAGCAGTAGCATAATATGGGTGACACCAGATATCGAAGGCAAACCCCTCAAAATGGAGCTGGACACAGGATCTGCAGTGTCTATAATTTCCACTACTGTCTACAATGAGCACTTTAAGGCTATCAAGCTGAAGAACACAAATGTGTTGCTGAAGACATACTCAGGAGAGAGATTGAGCCCAATGGGGGCGTTGCAGGTCAGAGTGCATTATGGGGGGCAAACACAGCAGTTACAGCTGTATGTGGTGCCTGGAACTGGCCCCCCATTATTTGGCAGGGAATGGCTTTCAAAAATAAAGCTGAATTGGTGTGACTTGAAAATGCTCCACACGTTCCAGTCCAAAGAGAAAGGCACAGACCAAACACTGGAACACTTGCGGAAGAAATACAACACAGTTTTCAGTGATCAGATGGGAACAGTAAAAGGCTTCACAGCAAAACTTGTACTAAGAGATGACGCAACCCCGAAATTCTGCAAAGCCAGATCTGTTCCATACTCCCTGAGACCAAAGGTGGAAGCGGAAATCGATCGCTTGCAGGATACAGGGATCCTGACGAAAGTGGACAGAAGCGAATGGGCCACACCCATAGTTCCTATTGTGAAGAAAGACGGGTCTGTTAGAATGTGTGGGGACTTCAAGGTAACTGTGAATTCAATGTTGCATGTGGACCAATACCCCTTACCACGTCTGGATGACATCTTTGCTGCACTAGCTGGTGGGAAACACTTCAGTCAAATCGATCTGAAACAGGCTTACCTGCAGCTACCGGTTGAAGAGAGTTCCAAACAGTACCTGACAATAAACACACACAAAGGTCTATACAGGTATAACCGCCTGGTTTTTGGCATTGCATCAGCCCCAGCCATTTGGCAACAAACTATTGACCAGATTTTGCAAGGAATCCCAGGAACCCAGTGTATCCTGGATGACATGATCATAACAGGACGCACCGACAAAGAGCACCTGGCTAACCTGGAAGAGGTCCTGAAAAGACTGAAAGAGTATGGTCTACAGGCAAACTTAAAGAAGTGTGAGTTCTTCAAAGACAAGATTGTCTTCTGTGGACATGAGATTGACTGCAATGGATTGCACAAAACACAGGACAAAATCGAGGCAGTGGTACAGGCACCACGACCACAAAATATCACAGAAGTAAGATCTTTCACGGGACTGATCAATTACTACAGAAGATTCCTCCCAAACCTTTCAGCAGTACTCCAGCCTCTAAATCAGCTCCTGGAAAAGAATAGGACATGGCGGTGGACAGAGCAGTGTGAAAATGCATTTCTGGAGGCAAAACGGCTCATAACATCTGAACAGGTCCTGATGCATTACGACCCTGAAATGCCAGTGAAGTTGGCTTGTGATGCGTCCCCTTATGGATTAGGGGCAGTCCTTTCACACACACTGAAAGATGGGTCAGAGAGGCCAGTTGCATTTGCGTCACGAACATTGAATGATGCAGAGAAAAACTACTCACAAATCGACAAAGAAGCACTGGCACTAGTGTGGGGCGTCAAGAAATTCCACGCATACCTATATGGCAAGCGTTTCACACTGGTTACAGATCACCAGCCGTTGCTTTCCATTTTCAGTCCAAAGAAAGGCATTCCGGCAATGACAGCAGCCAGGTTACAGCGATATGCCCTGTTCCTTGCCAGTCATATGTATGACATTGAGTTTAAGCCGTCATCCCTCCACACAAATGCAGATGGATTATCCAGACTGCCGTGTACAAGAGAAAGACAAAGGAGGGTGGATGCAGTGGACATGTTCCATACCGCTCAGCTCGAGGCCCTACCTGTCACAAGCACAGTTATCAAACAGGAGACAAGGAAAGATGTGACCTTGTCAAAAGTGTACACCTACACCATGTCAGGATGGCCAGCTACTGGCAGAAAGGAGCTGACTCCGTATTTCCAGCGGAGAAACGAAATTACAACGTACCAAGGATGTTTGATGTGGGGAATGAGAGTCATGATACCCCAGAAATGCCAACATCTAGTCTTGCAGCAACTACATGAAGGTCATGTTGGAATTGTCAAAATGAAGCTGCTCGCAAGGAGCCACTTCTGGTGGCCAGGTCTGGACCAACAGATAGAAAATATGGCAAAGAACTGTAGTGGATGTTTGGAAACCCTTCACATGCCTGCTCCTGTCCCAGTCCACCCATGGGAATGGCCCGCAGAGCCATGGCAGAGAATTCATGTGGACTACGCTGGTCCCTTTGAAAAGCACATGTTTCTGGTTATAGTTGATGCCCATTCCAAATGGCCAGAGGTGTTTTGCACTGACTCCTCCACCTCAGCTCAGACGATAGAGTGTCTCAGAACAACGTTTGCACGCTTCGGTTTGCCACTGCAGCTGGTAAGTGACAACGCGCAAGCTTTTGTAAGTGACGAGTTTACAAGATTCATGTCAGTAAATGGAATCAAACACTCAACCTCAGCTCCGTACCACCCTGCCACCAATGGGCTGGCAGAACGCTTTGTGCAAACCCTAAAGCAAGGACTCCGTGCAGCAAAACGAGACAAAGGGACTTTGCAAACAAAACTGGCCAAGTTCCTGGCCTCCTACCGAAACACCCCACATGCCACGACAAATGAAAGCCCAGCCGCACTGATGTTCGGGAGGCCTCTCCGCACACAGCTGGACATCATGAAGCCAAACAGGCGTAATGAAGTGCTGAACAAACAAGCCAAGATGCTCTCCGGTGGCCGGGAGCGCCATCTCCAAACAGGACAGGAAGTGATGGTGCGAGACTACAGAAGAGGAGGGAAATGGACAAGAGGGACCGTACACACACAAACGGGACCCAGAACTTACCAGGTTCAAGTGAGCCCAGACATAATGTGGCGGTGTCACATTAACCAAATGCATTCCAGGGAAAACAGCACAACAATCGAGAGAGAACAGGCGCAGAGAGCTCCTGAGAGTGACACACAGGGAACTGTAGAGGACGGTGGGGCAGTAGAGAGACCCCAGGCTGAAAGAAGGGAACGTGTTGATGAAGGTGCTGCTATAGCAGACGCTATAATGGAACAAGCACACACTGAGGATGTTCAGGAGCCTCCAGACAATCTGAGGCGCTACCCAGAACGAAGGCACCGTCCACCAGACAGACTAGACTTATAAACAAACAAACAAAAACGAACTGTTCAAGTTCAATTTAAAAGATGCAAAATAACTACAACAAGTTCTGTGAAATGTTTCAGTTGTGGTTTGGTAAAAGTAACTCTGATTGTATAAGAGAAGGAATGTTATGTTCTGTTAATTACTGATGTCCCCTTTAAAGATGGAGCACCCTTGGTCATGCGCAGTATTGTTCTATGTTATTCTGGTACTAACTAGTTTGAGTAAATGTGAAGCTCCAGTTCAATTGCTTGTATTCCGAGTCTTTCTTATTACATAAATAAGTACTAAATGTTAAGACACTACAATTTACAACTTGTCTCAGTACTACCATCAACTGATTTCAGCCAGGGTATGGCTGAGGACTGACAGCATTTACAACTTGTCTCAGTACTATCATCAACTGATTTCAGCCAGGGTATGGCTGAGGACTGACAGCATTTACAACTTGTCTCAGTACTACCATCAACTGATTTCAGCCAGGGTGTGGCTGAGGACTGACAGCATTTACAACTTGTCTCAGTACTATCATCAACTGATTTCAGCCAGGGTATGGCTGAGGACTGACAGCATTTACAACTTGTCTCAGTACTACCATCAACTGATTTCAGCCAGGGTATGGCTGAGGACTGACAGCATTTACAACTTGTCTCAGTACTATCATCAACTGATTTCAGCCAGGGTATGGCTGAGGACTGACAGCATTTACAACTTGTCTCAGTACTATCATCAACTGATTTCAGCCAGGGTGTGGCTGAGGACTGACAGCATTTACAACTTGTCTCAGTACTATCATCAACTGATTTCAGCCAGGGTATGGCTGAGGACTGACAGCATTTACAACTTGTCTCAGTACTACCATCAACTGATTTCAGCCAGGGTATGGCTGAGGACTGACAGCATTTACAACTTGTCTCAGTACTATCATCAACTGATTTCAGCCAGGGTATGGCTGAGGACTGACAGCATTGTCTGTATGGAATGTTGGCATATTGGTAGTTATGTTGAACAATTATTGGAATCATTCCACTTAAACTGACTGGCTAGCTAATAAACATACTGTGCAGAAAATCTTCAAATATTTGTTTTACACAATGTCATATCTCAGTACACAATGTATGTAGCCTGCTGTATGTAGCCTGCTGTATGTAGCCTTCTGTATGTAGCCTTCTGTATGTAGCCTGCTGTATGTAGCCTGCTGTATGTAGCCTGCTGTATGTAGCCTGCTGCATGTAGCCTGCTGTATGTAGCCTTCTGTATGTTGCCTGCTGTATGTAGCCTGCTGTATGTAGCCTGCTGTATGTAACCTGCTGTATGTACAGTGCCTTGCGAAAGTATTCAGCCCCCTTGAACTTTGCGACCTTTTGCCACATTTCAGGCTTCAAACATAAAGATATAAAACTGTATTTTTTTGTGAAGAATCAACAACAAGTGGGACACAATCATGAAGTGGAACGACATTTATTGGATATTTCAAACTTTTTTAACAAATCAAAAACTGAAAAATTGGGCGTGCAAAATTATTCAGCCCCTTTACTTTCAGTGCAGCAAACTCTCTCCAGAAGTTCAGTGAGGATCTCTGAATGATCCAATGTTGACCTAAATGACTAATGATGATAAATACAATCCACCTGTGTGTAATCAAGTCTCCGTATAAATGCACCTGCACTGTGATAGTCTCAGAGGTCCGTTAAAAGCGCAGAGAGCATCATGAAGAACAAGGAACACACCAGGCAGGTCCAAGATACTGTTGTGAAGAAGTTTAAAGCCGGATTTGGATACAAAAAGATTTCCCAAGCTTTAAACATCTCAAGGAGCACTGTGCAAGCGATAATATTGAAATGGAAGGAGTATCAGACCACTGCAAATCTACCAAGACCTGGACGTCTCTCTAAACTTTCAGCTCATACAAGGAGAAGACTGATCAGAGATGCAGCCAAGAGGCCCATGATCACTCTGGATGAACTGCAGAGATCTACAGCTGAGGTGGGAGACTCTGTCCATAGGACAACAATCAGTCTTATATTGCACAAATCTGGCCTTTATGGGAGAGTGGCAAGAAGAAAGCCATTTCTTAAAGATATCCATAAAAAGTGTCGTTTAAAGTTTGCCACAAGCCACCTGGGAGACACACCAAACATGTGGAAGAAGGTGCTCTGGTCAGATGAAACCAAAATTGAACTTTTTGGCAACAATGCAAAACGTTATGTTTGGCGTAAAAGCAACACAGCTCATCACCCTGAACACACCATGCCCACTGTCAAACATGGTGGTGGCAGCATCATGGTTTGGGCCTGCTTTTCTTCAGCAGGGACAGGGAAGATGGTTAAAATTGATGGGAAGATGGATGGAGCCAAATACAGGACCATTCTGGAAGAAAACCTGATGGAGTCTGCAAAAGACCTGAGACTGGGACGGAGATTTGTCTTCCAACAAGACAATGATCCAAAACATAAAGCAAAATCTACAATGAAATGGTTCAAAAATAAACATATCCAGGTGATAGAATGGCCAAGTCAAAGTCCAGACCTGAATCCAATCGAGAATCTGTGGAAAGAACTGAAAACTGCTGTTCACAAATGCTCTCCATCCAACCTCACTGAGCTCGAGCTGTTTTGCAAGGAGGAATGGGAAAAAATTTCAGTCTCTCGATGTGCAAAACTGATAGAGACATACCCCAAGCGACTTACAGCGACTTAATCGCAGCAAAAGGTGGCGCTACAAAGTATTAACTTAAGGGGGCTGAATAATTTTGCACGCCCAATTTTTCAGTTTTTGATTTGTTAAAAAAGTTTGAAATATCCAATAAATGTCGTTCCACTTCATGATTGTGTCCCACTTGTTGTTGATTCTTCACAAAAAAATACAGTTTTATATCTTTATGTTTGAAGCCTGAAATGTGGCAAAAGGTCACAAAGTTCAAGGGGGCCGAATACTTTCGCAAGGCACT
>NW_027259213.1:0-37697 GCF_045791955.1 Oncorhynchus clarkii lewisi | reverse complement strand
TACCTACCTACCTACCTACCTACCTACCTACCTACCTACCGGAGAGGGAGGTACAATAGGAGATCCACATTACCTATCTACCTACCTACCTACCTACCTACCTACCTACCTACCTACCTACCTACCTACCTACCTACCTACCTACCGTAGAGGGAGGTACAAAAGGAGATCCACATGTCCTACCTACCTACCTACCTACCGGAGAGGGAGGTACAATAGGAGATCCACATTACCTACCTACCTACCTACCGGAGAGGGAGGTACAATAGGAGATCCACACTACCTACCTACCTACCTACCTACCTACCTACCTACCTACCTACCTACCTACCTACCTACCTACCTACCTACCGGAGAGGGAGGTACAATAGGAGATCCACATTACTTACCTACCTACCTACCTACCTACCTACCTACCTACCTACCTACCTACCGGAGAGGGAGGTACAATAAGAGATCCACATGACCTACCTACCGGAGAGGGAGGTACAATAGGAGATCCACATTACTTACCTACGTACCTACCTACCGGAGAGGGAGGTACAATAGGAGATCCACATTACCTACCTACCTACCTACCTACCTACCTACCTACCTACCTACCCACCCACCCACCCACCTACCCACCTACCGGAGAGGGAGTTACAATAGGAGATCCACATTACCTACCTACCTACCTACCTACCTACCTACCTACCTGAGAGGGAGTTACAATAGGAGATCCACATTACCTACCATAGGAGACCCACATTACTGTTATGAATTTGATGTATAATGACTAAATGATGATTACATTTAAAGTAATGATAGGACTATATCTAACAGAATTCTACCCTGTCTCTGTATAATGATGAAGAATGTTTGTTAAACATTCACTGTAAAACCTGTTCACAGGCTACTGACATGTAAAACCTGTTCACAGGCTACTGACATGTAAAACCTGTTCACAGGCTACTGACATGTAAAACCTGTTCACAGGCTACTGACATGTAAAACCTGTTCACAGGCTACTGACATGTAAAACCTGTTCACAGGCTACTGACATGTAAAACTGTTGCATTGAATGGTCACCTGAACAGACTGCTCTCTGAAGGTCTGGATACAGGGGATGCACTTTATGTAGTAGTTCATGTTCTTGTTGCCAAGCAACTGCTCTATCCTGCCAGTCAGCTGTTGACACACTGGAGGACACATACAGACATGGGGTCAGGAAGATGTCAGGAAGACAGCGGGTCAGGATGGGGTCATGACAGGTCAAACGCTAGCCAGAGGGGTATCCTACCAAGCAAGCTAGATCTACTCAGGGTTATCTAAAGCTAGCCAGCTTCAGTTATCAACATTTTTAAAATTACATTTTAATCTTTATTTTTACTAGGCAAGTCAGTTAAGAACAAATTCATATTTACAATGACAGCCTAGGAACAGTGGGTTAACTGCCTTGTTCATGGGCAGAATGACAGATTTGTACCTTGTCAGGATTCGGGATTCGATCCAGCTAACCTTTCAGTTACTGGCCCAACGCTCTAACCACTAGACTACCTGCTGGTTACTGGCCCAACGCTCTAACCACTAGGCCAACTGCTGGTTACTGACCCAACACTCTAACCACTAGGCTACCTGCTGGTTATTGGCCCAACACTCTAACCACTAGACTACCTGCTGATTACTGCCCCAACGCTCTAACCACTAGGCTACCTGCTGGTTACTGGCCCAACGCTCTAACTACTAGGCCACCCGCTGGTTACTGGCCCAACGCTCTAACCACTAGGCTACCTGCTGGTTACTGGCCCAACGCTCTAACCACTAGGCTACCTGCTGGTTACTGGCCCAACGCTCTAACCACTAGACTACCTGCTGGTTACTGGCCCAACGCTCTAACCACTAGGCCAACTGCTGATTACTGCCCCAACGCTCTAACCACTAGACTACCTGCTGGTTACTGGCCCAACGCTCTAACCACTAGGCTACCTGCTGATTACTGGCCCAACGCTCTAACCACTAGGCTACCTGCTGGTTACTGGCCCAACGCTCTAACCACTAGGCTACCTGCTGGTTACTGGCCCAACGCTCTAACCACTAGACTACCTGCTGGTTACTGGCCCAACGCTCTAACCACTAGGCTCTAACCACTAGACTACCTGCTGATTACTGGCCCAACGCTCTAACCACTAGGCTACCTGCTGATTACTGGCCCAACGCTCTAACTACTAGGCCACCCGCTGGTTACTGGCCCAACGCTCTAACCACTAGACTACCTGCTGGTTACTGGCCCAACGCTCTAACCACTAGGCTCTAACCACTAGGCTACCTGCTGGTTACTGGCCCAACACTCTAACCACTAGACTACCTGCTGATTACTGGCCCAATGCTCTAACCACTAGGCTACCTGCTGATTACTGGCCCAGCGCTCTAACTACTAGGCCACCCGCTGGTTACTGGCCCAACGCTCTAACCACTAGACTACCTGCTGGTTACTGGCCCAACGCTCTAACCACTAGGCTACCTGCTGATTACTGGCCCAACGCTCTAACCACTAGGCTCTAACCACTAAGCTACCTGCCACCCAAAATGAAGGAAAATATATCAGCAGGCTGTGAAATGGGCTTTTAGAAGTGGCGTCTCTATTGTATTACTTCTCGTTAATGCCGTCTTTGGTGTGCTTATCAATGCAGGGGGACCTTTTCCCACTCCTATCCATAAAATATTAATCACAATTGTATTTGTCAAACAAAGGTTTACTGTGAGTTAAGTTTCAAATGCATTCTGTCATTGCTAAAGTATTTTAACTTATTAAAAAAAATAAAAAATAAACTGACAAATCTAGTTCTCTTCCTAGTTCTCTTCCGCAATCTTTGTGAGGGAAGGAATCTGATTTCATTGGTCCTCAACTCACAGCTAAGACACTTCATTCAGGATAAATGGAGTTAGCCCTGAGTTAGCCTGCCCCGGAGCAGGTTAGTTCTGAACGCAGGATAGTGGAGTTAGCCCTGAGTTAGCCTGCCCTGGAGCACGTTAGCCCTGTGTTAGCCTGCCCTGAAGCAGGTTAGTTCTGAATGCAGGATAGTGGAGTTAGCCTGCCCTGGAGCAGGTTAGTTCTGAATGCAGGATAGTGGAGTTAGCCCTGAGTTAGCCTGCCCTGGAGCACGTTAGTTCTGAATGCAGGATAGTGGAGTTAGCCTGCCCTGGAGCAGGTTAGTTCTGAATGCAGGATAGTGGAGTTAGCCCTGAGTTAGCCTGCCCTGGAGCACGTTAGTTCTGAATGCAGGATAGTGGAGTTAGCCCTGAGTTAGCCTGCCCTGGAGCAGGTTAGTTATAAAGGATTCCTTGCTATAGAAATGTACCTGGCTAAAAGGTGAGCCACATTCATATGACTAGTTATCCTGAGTTGAACTCGAGAGTAAACATACAGTATAGAACACCTGATTGGTAGGATACCCCCTCATGGTCATCTTGCCAATGACCATAAGAGCTGCCAAGACTGTACAAACAGATCTGGGACCAGGCTAGGCAAAAACAGTGGGCCATGAGACTTGTTTGAGAAGGAGAGAGTAGAACCAGACAATCATCTCACCCTCTCCAAACGGAAGACTCTTCTGGCGAATCAGAGTGCGGAAATCCCGTGCTGGATCTACACTGCCCACCTGGTAGAGGAACACACAGGTCAACATACAGTAGAGAACACCTGGTAGAGGAACACAGGTAAATTATATGATATACAGTGGGGCAAAAAAGTATTTAGTCAGCCACCAATTGTGCAAGTTCTCCCACTTAAAAATATGATAGGCCTGTAATTTTCATCATAGGTACACTTCAACTATGACAGACAAAATGAGAAAAAAACATTGTAGGATTTTTAATGAATTTATTTGCAAATTATGGTGGAAAATAAGTATTTGGTCAATAACAAAAGTTTATCTCAATACTTTGTTATATACCCTATATACCCTGTTGGCAATGACAGAGGTCAAACGTTTTCTGTAAGTCTTCACAAGGTTTTCACACACTGTTGCTGGTATTTTGGCCCATTCCTCCATGCAGATCTCCTCTAGAGCAGTGATGTTTTGGGGCTGTTGCTGGGCAACACGGACTTTCAACTCCCTCCAAAGATTTTCTATGGGGTTGAGCTCTGGAGACTGGCTAGGCCACTCCAGGACCTTGAAATGCTTCTTACGAAGCCACTCCTTCGTTGCCCGGGCAGTGTGTTTGGGATCATTGTCATGCTGAAAGACCCAGCCACGTTTCATCTTCAATGCCCTTGCTGATGGAAGGAGGTTTTCACTGAACATCTCACGATACATGGCCCCATTCATTCTTTCCTTTACACGGATCAGTCGTCCTGGTCCATTTGCAGAAAAACAGCCCCGAAGCATGATGTTTCCACCCCCATGCTTCACAGTAGGTATGGTGTTCTTTGGATGCAACTCAGCATTCTTTGTCCTCCAAACACAAGTTTTTGACCCCACGGGATGAGATCTTGCGTGGAGCCCCAGATCGAGGGAGATTATCAGTGGTCTTGTATGTCTTCCATTTCATAATAATTGCTCCCACAGTTGATTTCTTCAAACCAAGCTGCTTACCTATTGCAGATTCAGTCTTCCCAGCCTGGTGCAGGTCTACAATTTTGTTTCTGGTGTTCTTTGACAGCTCTTTGGTCTCGGCCATAGTGGAGTTTGGAGTGTGACTGTTTGAGGTTGTGGACAGGTCTTTTATACTGATAACAAGTTCAAACAGGTGCCATTAATACAGGTAACGAGTGGAGGACAGAGGAGCCTCTTAAAGAAGAAGTTACAGGTCTGTGAGAGCCAGAAATCTTGCTTGTTTGTAGGTGACCAAATACTTATTTTCCACCATAATTTGCAAATAAATTCATAAAAAAATCCTACAATGTGATTTTCTGGATTTTTTTTCCTTAATTTTGTCTATCATAGTTGAAGTGTACCTATGATGAAAATTACAGGCCTCGCTCATCTTTTTAAGTGGGAGAACTTGCACAATTGGTGGCTGACTAAATACCCCTTTGCCCCAATATATGTGTGTTTTTTATATATATTCCATGTCAGATATATATATTTTAAATGTTTTTATTCAAATGGAATGGAGTAGAACAGCAAACACACACATGGCCACTGCGCCTGCTACTCCTCTCCATTTCCATATGAAATAGCCATTGGGTGCTTTTCGGGGGAGGGCAGGCCCACAACAATGCCTGGAGTTGAATGTAACAGCACTTCACCTTAGTGACTGTTCCCTCTGCTCTATACAATACATATCTGTTTATTTTATGTGATGATAAAAGGCTCATACAATACAAATATTTTTTAAATGTTTTCTTTCACAGTGATAGCGACTCTGACTGGGAGCCCCCGGTGCCAAGCTGCCCGCTCTACCTCTGCCCCCAGTGGTGTTCATATGCCACAGTTCATTACTGCAGGCCTCAGGGCCAAAAGGGCACAGCATGGAGGCGTCGTTGTGTTATGTGTCGCATGAACGGCACCACTTGTTCAGTTTGCCTCTGCTTTACATCAGACTGCTATGGGACATGGCACAGGCAGCAAAATATTGTGTAGAGGACTTCCAAAAGGTGTACTGTTTTTTTAAAAATACGTATTTTCTAATATTTTTTAAAACTTTTTTTTGCTTTTTTTGTGTGTGTGTGTGTGTTAGAATTGCTTTTTGATATGTTGTATATCGTTATTTGCACTGTTGTATATAGTTATAGGTTATTTCACCAATTCGGCCACTTGGGTACATTTGGGCAACTTGTGTGGGACACCTGAGTGACTTCATGCTAAATGTCACGTAGCTCACCCATTCCTGAAGTTATCAGTCTGAAACTTTGCACACCTACAGTTGCCCTCTTGTGTTATCCATCAAAATGATCTACAGCATCCTATTCTAGTACATGTGAAAGATGCTACAACAATAGAAAACAGAAAACGTATGCTCTTTCTTTCTCTTTCCTTCCACCAGAACTACTGTGTTATATTCTCCTACATTCAATTAACATTTCCACAAACTTCAGAATGTTCCCATTCAAATGATACCAAGAATATGCATATCCTTGCCTCTGGGGCTGAGCTACAGGCAGTTAGATTAGGGTATGTCTTCAGGCGGAAATTGAGAACAAGGGATGCAGCCATAAGAGGTTAAGGAAAAGCAACAAACCAGTGCTCAGCATATGTGGGAACTCCTTCAAGATTGTTGGACAAGCATTCCAGGTGAAGCTGGTTGAGAGAATGCCAAGAGTGTGCAAAGGTCTCATCAAGGTAAAGGGTGGCTACTTTGAAGAATCTCAAATATAATATATATTTTGATTTAACACTTTTTTGGTTACTACATGATTCCATGTGTTATTTCATAGTTGATGTCTTCACTATTATTCTACAATGTAGAAAATATTTAAAAAATGAAGAAAAAACATTGAATGAGTAGGTGTGTCCAAACTTTTGATTGGTACTGTATATGATAGTGTACTTTCAATAATTCCAGATCCCATGTTAAGTCCTCTGGCCTACTCTCACCTGTGTGATGCTTCCCTCTGTGATGTCAGCCAGGTTAAAGTCTTCCTCCTCGTCAACTTTGGCCTTCTTGGCATCAGGCTCCTCAGTGCTGCAGAGGATAAAGAGGGTCAGTTATATGGGGATATACTCAACTGGTTTTGCGTGACTCCTTAAGCACTCCGTACTCTCCTCCTTTTGAAAAAGGTCAAAGGTAACCGAGGAGAGGAAATACATGCGCTTGTATGAAACAATCCTCTTTCTCCACTAACATGTCATGAGGCAAATTCCGTTTACATAGGAGGAATCCCAAAACACGTGTAAAGACATACAAATAAAAGCAGCAATGTGTGCGAGACATTTTCTAGATTAAAGGATGAGTAGCGTATGGTTTTAAAACGTGAGCATGCTTTTCTCCTTTGAGAAAAGAGCGGACTCAAAGGGGGTGTGGATTATTAAAACATTGCCGCGCTAGCTGCCCGGAGGTCCCACCCGGAGGCCATTGAGGAGATCAAACTCCTCCGTTTGCCTATTAACAACCTGCCTCTCTCCTACATATGGTGCCCCCTTATAGGTTTCTGGACAGAGTCGTTGAAGAGAGAACAGACCTTTGCCCAATACTGAATCTCCCATGGAGTGTTCTACACAACTGATATGATCACAATATTGTTTCCAGCCCTGTAGTTAAGAAAGAGATAACAAGTAGTTTAGAACCCATCTGAAACTAAGCATTAATGAGGTGACAAACTAGTAGCTATGAGATTTGAATCACATTCCTACCTGTTCCCAAACAGCTAGAATGTAGACCTACCCGTTCCCAAACAGCTAGAATGTAGACCTACTCATTCCCAAACAGCTAGAATGTAGACCTACCTGTTCCCAAACAGCTAGTGATGTAGACCTACCCGTTCCCAAACAGCTAGTGATGTAGACCTACCCGTTCCCAAACAGCTAGAATGTAGACCTACCCGTTCCCAAACAGCTAGTGATGTAGACCTACCCGTTCCCAAACAGCTCTGCTAGTGATGTAGACCTACCCGTTCCCAAACAGCTAGTGATGTAGACCTACCCGTTCCCAAACAGCTCTGCTAGTGATGTAGACCTACCCGTTCCCAAACAGCTAGAATGTAGACCTACCCGTTCCCAAACAGCTAGAATGTAGACCTACCCGTTCCCAAACAGCTAGTGATGTAGACCTACCCGTTCCCAAACAGCTCTGCTAGTGATGTAGACCTACCCGTTCCCAAACAGCTAGAATGTAGATCTACCCGTTTAAAAGTGGTGTGGGGGCTGTGCTTTAGCAAAGTGGGTGGGGTTATATCCTTCCTGTTTGGCCCTGTCCGGGGGTATCATGGGATGGGGCCACAGTGTCTCCTGACACCTCATGTCTCAGCCTCCAGTATTTATGTGTCGGGGGGCTAGTTTGTTATATCTTGAGTACTTCTCCTGTCTTATCCGGTGTCTTGTGTGAAATTAAGTATGCTCTCTCTAATTCTCTTTCTCTTTCTTTCTCTCTGTCTGGCAGGAGCTGAGCCCTATGACTCCTTGCTGACTCCTTGTTGTCCCCAGTCCACCTGGCCGTGCTGCTGTGTCAGTTTCAACTGTTCTGCCTTAATATTATTGGACCATGCTGGTCATTTATGAAAATTTGAACATCTTGGCCATGATGTTATAATCTCCACCCGGCACAGCCAGAAGAGGACTGGCCACCCCTCATAGCCTGGTTCCTCTCTAGGTTTCTTCCTAGGTTTTGGCCTTTCTAGGGAGTTTTTCCTAGCCACCGTGCTTCTACACCTGCATCGCTTGCTATTCGGGGTTTTAGGCTGGGTTTCTGTACAGCACTTTGAAATATCAGCTGATGTACGAAGGGCTATATAAATAAATTTGATTAGACCTACCCGTTCCCAAACAGCTAGTGATGTAGACCTACCCGTTCCCAAACAGCTCTGCTAGTGATGTAGACCTACCCGTTCCCAAACAGCTAGTGATGCAGACCTACCCGTTCCCAAACAGCTAGTGATGCAGACCTACCCGTTACCAAACAGCTAGTGATGTAGAACTACCCGTTCCCAAACAGCTAGAATGTAGACCTACCCGTTCCCAAACAGCTCTGCTAGTGATGTAGACCTACCCGTTCCCAAACAGCTACTGATGCAGACCTACCCGTTCCCAAACAGCTCTGCTAGTGATGTAGACCTACCCGTTCCCAAACAGCTACTGATGCAGACCTACCCGTTCCCAAACAGCTAGTGATGCAGACCTACCCGTTCCCAAACAGCTCTGCTAGTGATGTAGGCCTACCCGTTCCCAAACAGCTAGTGATGTAGACCTACCCGTTCCCAAACAGCTAGTGATGTAGACCTACCCGTTCCCAAACAGCTAGTGATGTAGACCTACCCGTTCCCAAACAGCTAGTGATGCAGACCTACCCGTTCCCAAACAGCTCGTGATGCAGACCTACCCGTTCCCAAACAGCTCGTGATGCAGACCTACCCGTTCCCAAACAGCTAGAATGTAGACCTACCCGTTCCCAAACAGCTAGTGATGTAGACCCACCCATTCCCAAACAGCTAGAATGTAGACCTACCCGTTCCCAAACAGCTACTGATGCAGACCTACCCATTCCCAAACAGATTGTGATGCAGACCTACCTGCTCCCAAACAGCTAGTGATGTAGACCTACCCTACCCGTTCCCAAACAGCTAGTGATGTAGACCTACCTATTCCCAAACAGCTAGAATGTAGACCTACCCGTTCCCAAACTAGAATGTAGACCTACCCATTCCCAAACTAGAATGTAGACCTACCCATTCCCAAACAGCTAGTGATGCAGAACTACCCGTTCCCAAACAGCTAGTGATGCAGACCTACCCATTCCAAAACAGCTCGTGATGCAGACCTACCCGTTCCCAAACAGCTAGAATGTAGACCTACCCGTTCCCAAACTAGAATGTAGACCTACCCGTTCCCAAACAGCTAGTGATGTAGAAATACCCGTTCCCAAACTAGAATGTAGACCTACCCGTTCCCAAACAGCTAGTGATGTAGAAATACCCGTTCCCAAACTAGAATGTAGACCTACTCGTTCCCAAACAGCTAGTGATGTAGAAATACCCGTTCCCAAACTAGAATGTAGACCTACCCGTTCCCAAACAGCTAGTGATGCAGACCTATCCGTTCCCAAACTATAATGTAGACCTACCCATTCCCAAACAAATAGTGATGCAGACCTACCCGTTCCCAAACAGATAGTGATGCAGACCTACCCGTTCCCAAACTAGAATGTAGACCTACCCGTTCCCAAACAGCTAGTGATGCAGACCTACCCGTTCCCAAACTAGAATGTAGACCTACCCGTTCCCAAACAGCTAGTGATGCAGACCTACCCGTTCCCAAACTAGAATGTAGACCTACCCGTTCCCAAACAGCTAGTGATGCAGACCTATCCGTTCCCAAACTATAATGTAGACCTACCCATTCCCAAACAAATAGTGATGCAGACCTACCCGTTCCCAAACAGATAGTGATGCAGACCTACCCGTTCCCAAACTAGAATGTAGACCTACCCGTTCCCAAACAGCTAGTGATGCAGACCTACCCGTTCCCAAACTAGAATGTAGACCTACCCGTTCCCAAACAGCTAGTGATGCAGACCTACCCGTTCCCAAACTAGAATGTAGACCTACCCGTTCCCAAACAGCTAGTGATGCAGACCTACCTGTTCCCAAACTAGAATGTAGACCTACCTGTTCCCAAACAGCTCCTTGCTGGTCTTCAGTTCCTTCTTCTTGACCACCTCCTTCAGAGGGAACTTCTTCTTCAGTGTCTCCAGGGGGGCTTGACAGCGGGTGGCCACCGCCAGGGGGCGCTGGAGAGCTGTAGTCAGCCAGGGGTCCATGGGGGGGAGGGGGACACTGGGGTTCACCGCCCGATGGTGCAGGCACTGTAGTGGGAGAAGTGTGTTTTGTGGGGTGAAATATGAGGGAAAATTAAGACGTAGAAAAGTAATTGCAGATTGAGAACACGTTACATGGAGAAATAACCTGACAATAGAGGAGGAGCCATACCTGAAACAGTCTCTGGTACTGAGGGTTGGGGATGTGGTAACTACCTGGAACAGTCTCTGGTACTGGGGATGTGGTAACTACCTGGAACAGTCTCTGGTACGGAGGGTTGGGGACGTGGTAACTACCTGGAACAGTCTCTGGTACTGGGGATGTGGTAACTACCTGGAACAGTCTCTGGTACTGGGGATGTACAGTGCCTTGCGAAAGTATTCGGCCCCCTTGAACTTTGCGACCTTTTGCCACATCTCAGGCTTCAAACATAAAGATATAAAACTGTATTTTTTTGTGAAGAATCAACAACAAGTGGGACACAATCATGAAGTGGAACGACATTTATTGGATATTTCAAACTTTTTTAACAAATCAAAAACTGAAAAATTGGGCGTGCAAAATTATTCAGCCCCTTTACTTTCAGTGCAGCAAACTCTCTCCAGAAGTTCAGTGAGGATCTCTGAATGATCCAATGTTGACCTAAATGACTAATGATGATAAATACAATCCACCTGTGTGTAATCAAGTCTCCGTATAAATGCACCTGCACTGTGATAGTCTCAGAGGTCCGTTAAAAGCGCAGAGAGCATCATGAAGAACAAGGAACACACCAGGCAGGTCCGAGATACTGTTGTGAAGAAGTTTAAAGCCGGATTTGGATACAAAAAGATTTCCCAAGCTTTAAACATCCCAAGGAGCACTGTGCAAGCGATAATATTGAAATGGAAGGAGTATCAGACCACTGCAAATCTACCAAGACCTGGCCGTCCCTCTAAACTTTCAGCTCATACAAGGAGAAGACTGATCAGAGATGCAGCCAAGAGGCCCATGATCACTCTGGATGAACTGCAGAGATCTACAGCTGAGGTGGGAGACTGTCCATAGGACAACAATCAGTCGTATATTGCACAAATCTGGCCTTTATGGAAGAGTGGCAAGAAGAAAGCCATTTCTTAAAGATATCCATAAAAAGTGTTGTTTAAAGTTTGCCACAAGCCACCTGGGAGACACACCAAACATGTGGAAGAAGGTGCTCTGGTCAGATGAAACCAAAATTGAACTTTTGGCAACAATGCAAAATGTTATGTTTGGAGTAAAAGCAACACAGCTGAACACACCATCCCCACTGTCAAACATGGTGGTGGCAGCATCATGGTTTGGGCCTGCTTTTCTTCAGCAGGGACAGGGAAGATGGTTAAAATTGATGGGAAGATGGATGGAGCCAAATACAGGACCATTCTGGAAGAAAACCTGATGGAGTCTGCAAAAGACCTGAGACTGGGACGGAGATTTGTCTTCCAACAAGACAATGATCCAAAATATAAAGCAAAATCTACAATGGAATGGTTCAAAAATAAACATATCCAGGTGTTAGAATGGCCAAGTCAAAGTCCAGACCTGAATCCAATTGAGAATCTGTGGAAAGAACTGAAAACTGCTGTTCACAAATGCTCTCCATCCAACCTCACTGAGCTCGAGCTGTTTTGCAAGGAGGAATGGGAAAAAATGTCAGTCTCTCGATGTGCAAAACTGATAGAGACATACCCCAAGCGACTTACAGCTGTAATCGCAGCAAAAGGTGGCGCTACAAAGTATTAACTTAAGGGGGCTGAATAATTTTGCACGCCCAATTTGTCAGTTTTTGATTTGTTAAAAAAGTTTGAAATATCCAATAAATGTCGTTCCACTTCATGATTGTGTCCCACTTGTTGTTGATTCTTCACAAAAAAATACAGTTTTATATCTTTATGTTTGAAGCCTGAAATGTGGCAAAAGGTCGCAAAGTTCAAGGGGGCCGAATACTTTCGCAAGGCACTGTAGTAACTACCTGGAACAGTCTCTGGTACTGAGGATGTAGTAACTACCTGGAACAGTCTCTGGTACTGGGGATGTAGTAACTACCTGGAACAGTCTCTGGTACTGGGGATGTAGTAACTACCTGGAACAGTCTCTGGTACTGAGGATGTAGTAACTACCTGGAACAGTCTCTGGTACTGGGGATGTAGTAACTACCTGGAACAGTCTCTGGTACTGAGGGTTGGGGATGTGGTAACTACCTGGAACAGTCTCTGGTACTGAGGGTTGGGGATGTGGTTTACTACCTGGAACGGTCTCTGGTACTGAGGGTTGGGGATGTGGTAACTACCTGGAACAGTCCTGGTACTAAGTGTTGGGGACGTGGTAACTACCTGGAACAGTCTATGGTACTGAGGGTTGGGGATGTGGTTTACTACCTGGAACGGTCTCTGGTACTGAGGGTTGGGGACGTGGTAACTACCTGGAACAGCCCTGGTACTAAGTGTTGGGGACGTGGTAACTACCTGGAACAGTCTCTGGTACTGAGGGTTGGGGATGTGGTAACTACCTGGAACAGTCTCTGGTACTGGGGATGTGGTAACTACCTGGAACAGTCTCTGGTACTGGGGATGTAGTAACTACCTGGAACAGTCTCTGGTACTGGGGATGTGGTAACTACCTGGAACAGTCTCTGGTACTGGGGATGTGGTAACTACCTGGAACAGTCTCTGGTACTGAGGGCTGGGGATGTAGTAACTACCTGGAACAGTCTCTGGTACTAGGGATGTGGTAACTACCTGGAACAGTCTCTGGTACGGAGGGTTGGGGATGTAGTAACTACCTGGAACAGTCTCTGGTACTGGGGATGTGGTAACTACCTGGAACAGTCTCTGGTACTGGGGATGTGGTAACTACCTGGAACAGTCTCTGGTACTGGGGATGTAGTAACTACCTGGAACAGTCTCTGGTACTGGGGATGTAGTAACTACCTGGAACAGTCTCTGGTACTGGGGATGTGGTAACTACCTGGAACAGTCTCTGGTACTGGGGATGTAGTAACTACCTGGAACAGTCTCTGGTACTGGGGATGTAGTAACTACCTGGAACAGTCTCTGGTACGGAGGGTTGGGGATGTGGTAAGTACCTGGAACAGTCTCTGGTACGGAGGGTTGGGGATGTAGTAACTACCTGGAACAGTCTCTGGTACTGGGGATGTAGTAACTACCTGGAACAGTCTCTGGACTGGGGATGTGGTAACTACCTGGAACAGTCTCTGGTACTGGGGATGTAGTAACTACCTGGAACAGTCTCTGGTACGGAGGGTTGGG
This sequence comes from Oncorhynchus clarkii lewisi, assembly GCF_045791955.1. Lineage (NCBI taxonomy): Eukaryota > Metazoa > Chordata > Actinopteri > Salmoniformes > Salmonidae > Oncorhynchus > Oncorhynchus clarkii. Next base: position 24,017 of record NW_027259213.1, on the reverse strand, counting down.
GATGTGGTAACTACCTGGAACAGTCTCTGGTACTGAGGGTTGGGGATGTGGTAACTACCTGGAACAGTCTCTGGTACGGAGGGTTGGGGATGTGGTAAGTACCTGGAACAGTCTCTGGTACGGAGGGTTGGGGATGTAGTAACTACCTGGAACAGTCTCTGGTACTGGGGATGTAGTAACTACCTGGAACAGTCTCTGGTACTGGGGATGTGGTAAGTACCTGGAACAGTCTCTGGTACTGGGGATGTAGTAACTACCTGGAACAGTCTCTGGTACGGAGTGGTTGGGGCTGTGGTAACTACCTGGAACAGTCCTGGTACTGAGGGTTGGGGATGTGGTAACTACCTGGAACAGTCTCTGGTACTGAGGGTTGGGGATGTGGTAACTACCTGGAATCGTCTCTGGTACTGAGGGTTGGGGATGTGGTAACTACCTGGAACAGTCTCTGGTACTGAAGATGTGGTAACTACCTGGAACAGTCTCTGGTACTGAGGGTTGGGGATGTAGTAACTACCTGGAACAGTCTCTGGTACTGAGGGTTGGGGATGTGGTAACTACCTGGAACAGTCTCTGGTACTGAGGGTTGGGGATGTGGTAACTACCTGGAACAGTCTCTGGTACTGAGGGTTGGGGATGTGGTAACTACCTGGAACAGTCTCTGGTACTGAGGGTTGGGGATGTGGTAACTACCTGGAACAGTCTCTGGTACTGAGGGTTGGGGATGTGGTAACTACCTGGAACAGTCTCTGGTACTGAGGGTTGGGGATGTGGTAACTACCTGGAACAGTCTCTGGTACTGAGGGTTGGGGATGTGGTAACTACCTGGAACAGTCTCTGGTACTGAGGGTTGGGGATGTGGTAACTACCTGGAACAGTCTCTGGTACTGAGGGTTGGGGATGTGGTAACTACCTGGAACAGTCTCTGGTACTGGGGATGTGGTAACTACCTGGAACAGTCTCTCGTACTGGGGAGGTAGTAACTACCTGGAACAGTCTCTGGTACTGGGGATGTAGTAACTACCTGGAACAGTCTCTGGTACTGGGGATGTAGTAACTACCTGGAACAGTCTCTGGCACTGGGGATGTAGTAACTACCTGGAACAGTCTCTGGTACTGAGGGTTGGGGATGTGGTAACTACCTGGAACAGTCTCTGGTACTGAGGGTTGGGGATGTGGTAACTACCTGGAACAGTCTCTGGTACTGAGGGTTGGGGATGTGGTAACTACCTGGAACAGTCTCTGGTACTGGGGATGTGGTAACTACCTGGAACAGTCTCTGGTACTGAGGGTTGGGGATGTGGTAACTACCTGGAACAGTCTCTGGTACTGGGGATGTGGTAACTACCTGGAACAGTCTCTGGTACTGAGGGTTGGGGATGTGGTAACTACCTGGAACAGTCTCTGGTACTGAGGGTTGGGGATGTGGTAACTACCTGGAACAGTCTCTGGTACTGAGGGTTGGGGATGTGGTAACTACCTGGAACAGTCTCTGGTACTGAGGGTTGGGGATGTGGTAACTACCTGGAACAGTCTCTGGTACTGAGGGTTGGGGATGTGGTAACTACCTGGAACAGTCTCTGGTACTGGGGATGTGGTAACTACCTGGAACAGTCTCTCGTACTGGGGAGGTAGTAACTACCTGGAACAGTCTCTGGTACTGGGGATGTAGTAACTACCTGGAACAGTCTCTGGTACTGGGGATGTAGTAACTACCTGGAACAGTCTCTGGTACTGGGGATGTGGTAACTACCTGGAACAGTCTCTGGTACTGAGGGTTGGGGATGTGGTAACTACCTGGAACAGTCTCTGATACTGAGGGTTGGGGATGTGGTAACTACCTGGAACAGTCTCTGGTACTGAGGGTTGGGGATGTGGTAACTACCTGGAACAGTCTCTGGTACTGAGGGTTGGGGATGTGGTAACTACCTGGAACAGTCTCTGGTACTGAGGGTTGGGGATGTGGTAACTACCTGGAACAGTCTCTGGTACTGGGGATGTGGTAACTACCTGGAACAGTCTCTGGTACTGGGGATGTAGTAACTACCTGGAACAGTCTCTGGTACTGGGGATGTAGTAACTACCTGGAACAGTCTCTGGTACTGGGGATGTGGTAACTACCTGGAACAGTCTCTGGTACTGGGGATGTAGTAACTACCTGGAACAGTCTCTGGTACTGGGGATGTAGTAACTACCTGGAACAGTCTCTGGTACGGAGGGTTGGGGATGTGGTAAGTACCTGGAACAGTCTCTGGTACGGAGGGTTGGGGATGTAGTAACTACCTGGAACAGTCTCTGGTACTGGGGATGTAGTAACTACCTGGAACAGTCTCTGGACTGGGGATGTGGTAACTACCTGGAACAGTCTCTGGTACTGGGGATGTATCAACTACCTGGAACAGTCTCTGGTACGGAGGGTTGGGGATGTGGTAACTACCTGGAACAGTCTCTGGTACTGAGGGTTGGGGATGTGGTAACTACCTGGAACAGTCTCTGGTACGGAGGGTTGGGGATGTGGTAAGTACCTGGAACAGTCTCTGGTACGGAGGGTTGGGGATGTAGTAACTACCTGGAACAGTCTCTGGTACTGGGGATGTAGTAACTACCTGGAACAGTCTCTGGTACTGGGGATGTGGTAAGTACCTGGAACAGTCTCTGGTACTGGGGATGTAGTAACTACCTGGAACAGTCTCTGGTACTGGGGATGTAGTAACTACCTGGAACAGTCTCTGGTACTGAGGGTTGGGGATGTGGTAACTACCTGGAACAGTCTCTGATACTGAGGGTTGGGGATGTGGTAACTACCTGGAACAGTCTCTGGTACTGAGGGTTGGGGATGTGGTAACTACCTGGAACAGTCTCTGGTACTGAGGGTTGGGGATGTGGTAACTACCTGGAACAGTCTCTGGTACTGAGGGTTGGGGATGTGGTAACTACCTGGAACAGTCTCTGGTACTGGGGATGTGGTAACTACCTGGAACAGTCTCTGGTACTGGGGATGTAGTAACTACCTGGAACAGTCTCTGGTACTGGGGATGTAGTAACTACCTGGAACAGTCTCTGGTACTGGGGATGTGGTAACTACCTGGAACAGTCTCTGGTACTGGGGATGTAGTAACTACCTGGAACAGTCTCTGGTACTGGGGATGTAGTAACTACCTGGAACAGTCTCTGGTACGGAGGGTTGGGGATGTGGTAAGTACCTGGAACAGTCTCTGGTACGGAGGGTTGGGGATGTAGTAACTACCTGGAACAGTCTCTGGTACTGGGGATGTAGTAACTACCTGGAACAGTCTCTGGACTGGGGATGTGGTAACTACCTGGAACAGTCTCTGGTACTGGGGATGTATCAACTACCTGGAACAGTCTCTGGTACTGAGGGTTGGGGATGTGGTAACTACCTGGAACAGTCTCTGGTACGGAGGGTTGGGGATGTGGTAAGTACCTGGAACAGTCTCTGGTACGGAGGGTTGGGGATGTAGTAACTACCTGGAACAGTCTCTGGTACTGGGGATGTAGTAACTACCTGGAACAGTCTCTGGTACTGGGGATGTGGTAAGTACCTGGAACAGTCTCTGGTACTGGGGATGTAGTAACTACCTGGAACAGTCTCTGGTACGGAGTGGTTGGGGCTGTGGTAACTACCTGGAACAGTCCTGGTACTGAGGGTTGGGGATGTGGTAACTACCTGGAACAGTCTCTGGTACTGAGGGTTGGGGATGTGGTAACTACCTGGAATCGTCTCTGGTACTGAGGGTTGGGGATGTGGTAACTACCTGGAACAGTCTCTGGTACTGAAGATGTGGTAACTACCTGGAACAGTCTCTGGTACTGAGGGTTGGGGATGTAGTAACTACCTGGAACAGTCTCTGGTACTGGGGATGTGGTAACTACCTGGAACAGTCTCTGGTACTGGGGATGTAGTAACTACCTGGAACAGTCTCTGGTACTGGGGATGTAGTAACTACCTGGAACAGTCTCTGGTACGGAGGGTTGGGGATGTGGTAAGTACCTGGAACAGTCTCTGGTACGGAGGGTTGGGGATGTAGTAACTACCTGGAACAGTCTCTGGTACTGGGGATGTAGTAACTACCTGGAACAGTCTCTGGACTGGGGATGTGGTAACTACCTGGAACAGTCTCTGGTACTGAGGGTTGGGGATGTGGTAACTACCTGGAATCGTCTCTGGTACTGAGGGTTGGGGATGTGGTAACTACCTGGAACAGTCTCTGGTACTGAAGATGTGGTAACTACCTGGAACAGTCTCTGGACTGGGGATGTGGTAACTACCTGGAACAGTCTCTGGTACTGAGGGTTGGGGATGTGGTAACTACCTGGAATCGTCTCTGGTACTGAGGGTTGGGGATGTGGTAACTACCTGGAACAGTCTCTGGTACTGGGGATGTGGTAACTACCTGGAACAGTCTCTGGTACTGGGGATGTAGTAACTACCTGGAACAGTCTCTGGTACTGGGGATGTAGTAACTACCTGGAACAGTCTCTGGTACGGAGGGTTGGGGATGTGGTAAGTACCTGGAACAGTCTCTGGTACGGAGGGTTGGGGATGTAGTAACTACCTGGAACAGTCTCTGGTACTGGGGATGTAGTAACTACCTGGAACAGTCTCTGGACTGGGGATGTGGTAACTACCTGGAACAGTCTCTGGTACTGGGGATGTAGTAACTACCTGGAACAGTCTCTGGTACGGAGGGTTGGGGATGTGGTAACTACCTGGAACAGTCTCTGGTACTGAGGGTTGGGGATGTGGTAACTACCTGGAACAGTCTCTGGTACGGAGGGTTGGGGATGTGGTAAGTACCTGGAACAGTCTCTGGTACGGAGGGTTGGGGATGTAGTAACTACCTGGAACAGTCTCTGGTACTGGGGATGTAGTAACTACCTGGAACAGTCTCTGGTACTGGGGATGTGGTAAGTACCTGGAACAGTCTCTGGTACTGGGGATGTAGTAACTACCTGGAACAGTCTCTGGTACGGAGTGGTTGGGGCTGTGGTAACTACCTGGAACAGTCCTGGTACTGAGGGTTGGGGATGTGGTAACTACCTGGAACAGTCTCTGGTACTGAGGGTTGGGGATGTGGTAACTACCTGGAATCGTCTCTGGTACTGAGGGTTGGGGATGTGGTAACTACCTGGAACAGTCTCTGGTACTGAAGATGTGGTAACTACCTGGAACAGTCTCTGGTACTGAGGGTTGGGGATGTAGTAACTACCTGGAACAGTCTCTGGTACTGGGGATGTGGTAACTACCTGGAACAGTCTCTCGTACTGGGGAGGTAGTAACTACCTGGAACAGTCTCTGGTACTGGGGATGTAGTAACTACCTGGAACAGTCTCTGGTACTGGGGATGTAGTAACTACCTGGAACAGTCTCTGGTACTGGGGATGTGGTAACTACCTGGAACAGTCTCTGGTACTGAGGGTTGGGGATGTGGTAACTACCTGGAACAGTCTCTGGTACTGAGGGTTGGGGATGTGGTAACTACCTGGAACAGTCTCTGGTACTGAGGGTTGGGGATGTGGTAACTACCTGGAACAGTCTCTGGTACTGGGGATGTGGTAACTACCTGGAACAGTCTCTGGTACTGGGGATGTGGTAACTACCTGGAACAGTCTCTGGTACTGAGGGTTGGGGATGTGGTAACTACCTGGAACAGTCTCTGGTACTGGGGATGTGGTAACTACCTGGAACAGTCTCTGGTACTGAGGGTTGGGGATGTGGTAACTACCTGGAACAGTCTCTGGTACTGAGGGTTGGGGATGTGGTAACTACCTGGAACAGTCTCTGGTACTGAGGGTTGGGGATGTGGTAACTACCTGGAACAGTCTCTGGTACTGAGGGTTGGGGATGTGGTAACTACCTGGAACAGTCTCTGGTACTGAGGGTTGGGGATGTGGTAACTACCTGGAACAGTCTCTGGTACTGAGGGTTGGGGATGTGGTAACTACCTGGAACAGTCTCTGGTACTGGGGATGTGGTAACTACCTGGAACAGTCTCTCGTACTGGGGAGGTAGTAACTACCTGGAACAGTCTCTGGTACTGGGGATGTAGTAACTACCTGGAACAGTCTCTGGTACTGGGGATGTAGTAACTACCTGGAACAGTCTCTGGTACTGGGGATGTAGTAACTACCTGGAACAGTCTCTGGTACTGAGGGTTGGGGATGTGGTAACTACCTGGAACAGTCTCTGGTACTGAGGGTTGGGGATGTGGTAACTACCTGGAACAGTCTCTGGTACTGAGGGTTGGGGATGTGGTAACTACCTGGAACAGTCTCTGGTACTGGGGATGTGGTAACTACCTGGAACAGTCTCTGGTACTGAGGGTTGGGGATGTGGTAACTACCTGGAACAGTCTCTGGTACTGGGGATGTGGTAACTACCTGGAACAGTCTCTGGTACTGAGGGTTGGGGATGTGGTAACTACCTGGAACAGTCTCTGGTACTGGGGATGTGGTAACTACCTGGAACAGTCTCTGGTACTGAGGGTTGGGGATGTGGTAACTACCTGGAACAGTCTCTGGTACTGAGGGTTGGGGATGTGGTAACTACGTGGAACAGTCTCTGGTACTGAGGGTTGGGGATGTGGTAACTACCTGGAACAGTCTCTGGTACTGAGGGTTGGGGATGTGGTAACTACCTGGAACAGTCTCTGGTACTGGGGATGTGGTAACTACCTGGAACAGTCTCTCGTACTGGGGAGGTAGTAACTACCTGGAACAGTCTCTGGTACTGGGGATGTAGTAACTACCTGGAACAGTCTCTGGTACTGGGGATGTAGTAACTACCTGGAACAGTCTCTGGTACTGGGGATGTAGTAACTACCTGGAACAGTCTCTGGTACTGGGGATGTGGTAACTACCTGGAACAGTCTCTGGTACTGAGGGTTGGGGATGTGGTAACTACCTGGAACAGTCTCTGGTACTGAGGGTTGGGGATGTGGTAACTACCTGGAACAGTCTCTGGTACTGAGGGTTGGGGATGTGGTAACTACCTGGAACAGTCTCTGGTACTGGGGATGTGGTAACTACCTGGAACAGTCTCTGGTACGGAGGGTTGGGGATGTGGTAAGTACCTGGAACAGTCTCTGGTACGGAGGGTTGGGGATGTAGTAACTACCTGGAACAGTCTCTGGTACTGGGGATGTAGTAACTACCTGGAACAGTCTCTGGTACTGGGGATGTGGTAAGTACCTGGAACAGTCTCTGGTACTGGGGATGTAGTAACTACCTGGAACAGTCTCTGGTACTGGGGATGTGGTAACTACCTGGAACAGTCTCTGGTACTGGGGATGTGGTAACTACCTGGAACAGTCTCTGGTACTGAGGGTTGGGGATGTGGTAACTACCTGGAACAGTCTCTGGTACTGGGGATGTGGTAACTACCTGGAACAGTCTCTGGTACTGAGGGTTGGGGATGTGGTAACTACCTGGAACAGTCTCTGGTACTGAGGGTTGGGGATGTGGTAACTACCTGGAACAGTCTCTGGTACTGAGGGTTGGGGATGTGGTAACTACCTGGAACAGTCTCTGGTACTGAGGGTTGGGGATGTGGTAACTACCTGGAACAGTCTCTGGTACTGGGGATGTGGTAACTACCTGGAACAGTCTCTGGTACTGGGGATGTGGTAACTACCTGGAACAGTCTCTCGTACTGGGGAGGTAGTAACTACCCGGAACAGTCTCTGGTACTGGGGATGTAGTAACTACCTGGAACAGTCTCTGGTACTGGGGATGTAGTAACTACCTGGAACAGTCTCTGGTACTGGGGATGTAGTAACTACCTGGAACAGTCTCTGGTACTGAGGGTTGGGGATGTGGTAACTACCTGGAACAGTCTCTGGTACTGAGGGTTGGGGATGTGGTAACTACCTGGAACAGTCTCTGGTACTGAGGGTTGGGGATGTGGTAACTACCTGGAACAGTCTCTGGTACTGAGGGTTGGGGATGTGGTAACTACCTGGAACAGTCTCTGGTACTGAGGGTTGGGGATGTGGTAACTACCTGGAACAGTCTCTGGTACTGGGGATGTGGTAACTACCTGGAACAGTCTCTGGTACTGGGGATGTGGTAACTACCTGGAACAGTCTCTCGTACTGGGGAGGTAGTAACTACCTGGAACAGTCTCTGGTACTGGGGATGTAGTAACTACCTGGAACAGTCTCTGGTACTGGGGATGTAGTAACTACCTGGAACAGTCTCTGGTACTGGGGATGTAGTAACTACCTGGAACAGTCTCTGGTACTGAGGGTTGGGGATGTGGTAACTACCTGGAACAGTCTCTGGTACTGAGGGTTGGGGATGTGGTAACTACCTGGAACAGTCTCTGGTACTGAGGGTTGGGGATGTGGTAACTACCTGGAACAGTCTCTGGTACTGGGGATGTGGTAACTACCTGGAACAGTCTCTGGTACTGAGGGTTGGGGATGTGGTAACTACCTGGAACAGTCTCTGGTACTGGGGATGTGGTAACTACCTGGAACAGTCTCTGGTACTGAGGGTTGGGGATGTGGTAACTACCTGGAACAGTCTCTGGTACTGGGGATGTGGTAACTACCTGGAACAGTCTCTGGTACTGAGGGTTGGGGATGTGGTAACTACCTGGAACAGTCTCTGGTACTGAGGGTTGGGGATGTGGTAACTACCTGGAACAGTCTCTGGTACTGAGGGTTGGGGATGTGGTAACTACCTGGAACAGTCTCTGGTACTGAGGGTTGGGGATGTGGTAACTACCTGGAACAGTCTCTGGTACTGGGGATGTGGTAACTACCTGGAACAGTCTCTCGTACTGGGGAGGTAGTAACTACCTGGAACAGTCTCTGGTACTGGGGATGTAGTAACTACCTGGAACAGTCTCTGGTACTGGGGATGTAGTAACTACCTGGAACAGTCTCTGGTACTGGGGATGTGGTAAGTACCTGGAACAGTCTCTGGTACTGGGGATGTAGTAACTACCTGGAACAGTCTCTGGTACGGAGTGGTTGGGGCTGTGGTAACTACCTGGAACAGTCCTGGTACTGAGGGTTGGGGATGTGGTAACTACCTGGAACAGTCTCTGGTACTGAGGGTTGGGGATGTGGTAACTACCTGGAATCGTCTCTGTTACTGAGGGTTGGGGATGTGGTAACTACCTGGAACAGTCTCTGGTACTGAAGATGTGGTAACTACCTGGAACAGTCTCTGGTACTGAGGGTTGGGGATGTAGTAACTACCTGGAACAGTCTCTGGTACTGGGGATGTGGTAACTACCTGGAACAGTCTCTCGTACTGGGGAGGTAGTAACTACCTGGAACAGTCTCTGGTACTGGGGATGTAGTAACTACCTGGAACAGTCTCTGGTACTGGGGATGTAGTAACTACCTGGAACAGTCTCTGGTACTGAGGGTTGGGGATGTGGTAACTACCTGGAACAGTCTCTGGTACTGAGGGTTGGGGATGTGGTAACTACCTGGAACAGTCTCTGGTACTGGGGATGTGGTAACTACCTGGAACAGTCTCTGGTACTGAGGGTTGGGGATGTGGTAACTACCTGGAACAGTCTCTGGTACTGGGGATGTGGTAACTACCTGGAACAGTCTCTGGTACTGAGGGTTGGGGATGTGGTAACTACCTGGAACAGTCTCTGGTACTGGGGATGTGGTAACTACCTGGAACAGTCTCTGGTACTGAGGGTTGGGGATGTGGTAACTACCTGGAACAGTCTCTGGTACTGAGGGTTGGGGATGTGGTAACTACCTGGAACCGTCTCTGGTACTGAGGGTTGGGGATGTGGTAACTACCTGGAACAGTCTCTGGTACTGAGGGTTGGGGATGTGGTAACTACCTGGAACAGTCTCTGGTACTGGGGATGTGGTAACTACCTGGAACAGTCTCTCGTACTGGGGAGGTAGTAACTACCTGGAACAGTCTCTGGTACTGGGGATGTAGTAACTACCTGGAACAGTCTCTGGTACTGGGGATGTAGTAACTACCTGGAACAGTCTCTGGTACTGGGGATGTGGTAAGTACCTGGAACAGTCTCTGGTACTGGGGATGTAGTAACTACCTGGAACAGTCTCTGGTACGGAGTGGTTGGGGCTGTGGTAACTACCTGGAACAGTCCTGGTACTGAGGGTTGGGGATGTGGTAACTACCTGGAACAGTCTCTGGTACTGAGGGTTGGGGATGTGGTAACTACCTGGAATCGTCTCTGGTACTGAGGGTTGGGGATGTGGTAACTACCTGGAACAGTCTCTGGTACTGAAGATGTGGTAACTACCTGGAACAGTCTCTGGTACTGAGGGTTGGGGATGTAGTAACTACCTGGAACAGTCTCTGGTACTGGGGATGTGGTAACTACCTGGAACAGTCTCTCGTACTGGGGAGGTAGTAACTACCTGGAACAGTCTCTGGAACTGGGGATGTAGTAACTACCTGGAACAGTCTCTGGTACTGGGGATGTAGTAACTACCTGGAACAGTCTCTGGTACGGAGGGTTGGGGATGTGGTAACTACCTGGAACAGTCTCTGGTACTGAGGGTTGGGGATGTGGTAACTACCTGGAACAGTCTCTGGTACTGAGGGTTGGGGATGTGGTAACTACCTGGAACAGTCTCTGGTACTGGGGATGTGGTAACTACCTGGAACAGTCTCTGGTACTGGGGATGTGGTAACTACCTGGAACAGTCTCTGGTACTGAGGGTTGGGGATGTGGTAACTACCTGGAACAGTCTCTGGTACTGGGGATGTGGTAACTACCTGGAACAGTCTCTGGTACTGAGGGTTGGGGATGTGATAACTACCTGGAACAGTCTCTGGTACTGGGGATGTGGTAACTACCTGGAACAGTCTCTGGTACTGAGGGTTGGGGATGTGGTAACTACCTGGAACAGTCTCTGGTACTGAGGGTTGGGGATGTGGTAACTACCTGGAACAGTCTCTGGTACTGAGGGTTGGGGATGTGGTAACTACCTGGAACAGTCTCTGGTACTGAGGGTTGGGGATGTGGTAACTACCTGGAACAGTCTCTGGTACTGGGGATGTGGTAACTACCTGGAACAGTCTCTCGTACTGGGGAGGTAGTAACTACCTGGAACAGTCTCTGGTACTGGGGATGTAGTAACTACCTGGAACAGTCTCTGGTACTGGGGATGTAGTAACTACCTGGAACAGTCTCTGGTACTGGGGATGTGGTAACTACCTGGAACAGTCTCTGGTACTGAGGGTTGGGGATGTGGTAACTACCTGGAACAGTCTCTGGTACTGAGGGTTGGGGATGTGGTAACTACCTGGAACAGTCTCTGGTACTGAGGGTTGGGGATGTGGTAACTACCTGGAACAGTCTCTGGTACTGAGGGTTGGGGATGTGGTAACTACCTGGAACAGTCTCTGGTACTGAGGGTTGGGGATGTGGTAACTACCTGGAACCGTCTCTGGTACTGAGGGTTGGGGATGTGGTAACTACCTGGAACAGTCTCTGGTACTGAGGGTTGGGGATGTGGTAACTACCTGGAACAGTCTCTGGTACTGAGGGCTGGGGATGTGGTAACTACCTGGAACAGTCTCTGGTACTGAGGGTTGGGGATGTGGTAACTACCTGGAACAGTCTCTGGTACTGAGGGTTGGGGATGTGGTAACTACCTGGAACAGTCTCTGGTACTGAGGGTTGGGGATGTGGTAACTACCTGGAACAGTCTCTGGTACTGAGGGTTGGGGATGTGGTAACTACCTGGAACAGTCTCTGGTACTGAGGGTTGGGGATGTGGTAACTACCTGGAACAGTCTCTGGTACTGAGGGTTGGGGATGTGGTAACTACCTGGAACAGTCTCTGGTACTGAGGGTTGGGGATGTGGTAACTACCTGGAACAGTCTCTGGTACTGGGGATGTGGTAACTACCTGGAACAGTCTCTGGTACTGAGGGTTGGGGATGTGGTAACTACCTGGAACAGTCTATGGTACTGGGGATGTGGTAACTACCTGGAACAATCTCTGGTACTGAGGGTTGGGGATGTGGTAACTACCTGGAACAGTCTCTGGTACTGGGGATGTGGTAACTACCTGGAACAGTCTCTGGTACTGGGGATGTAGTAACTACCTGGAACAGTCTCTGGTACGGAGGGTTGGGGACGTGGTAACTACCTGGAACAGTCTCTGGTACTGGGGATGTGGTAACTACCTGGAACAGTCTCTGGTACTGAGGGTTGGGGATGTGGTAACTACCTGGAACAGTCTCTGGTACTGAGGGTTGGGGATGTGGTAACTACCTGGAACAGTCTCTGGTACTGAGGGTTGGGGATGTGGTAACTACCTGGAACAGTCTCTGGTACTGGGGATGTGGTAACTACCTGGAACAGTCTCTGGTACTGAGGGTTGGGGATGTGGTAACTACCTGGAACAGTCTCTGGTACTGAGGGTTGGGGATGTGGTAACTACCTGGAACAGTCTCTGGTACTGGGGATGTGGTAACTACCTGGAACAGTCTCTGGTACTGAGGGTTGGGGATGTGGTAACTACCTGGAACAGTCTCTGGTACTGGGGATGTGGTAACTACCTGGAACAGTCTCTGGTACTGAGGGTTGGGGATGTGATAACTACCTGGAACAGTCTCTGGTACTGGGGATGTGGTAACTACCTGGAACAGTCTCTGGTACTGAGGGTTGGGGATGTGGTAACTACCTGGAACAGTCTCTGGTACTGAGGGTTGGGGATGTGGTAACTACCTGGAACAGTCTCTGGTACTGAGGGTTGGGGATGTGGTAACTACCTGGAACAGTCTCTGGTACTGAGGGTTGGGGATGTGGTAACTACCTGGAACAGTCTCTGGTACTGGGGATGTGGTAACTACCTGGAACAGTCTCTCGTACTGGGGAGGTAGTAACTACCTGGAACAGTCTCTGGTACTGGGGATGTAGTAACTACCTGGAACAGTCTCTGGTACTGGGGATGTAGTAACTACCTGGAACAGTCTCTGGTACTGGGGATGTGGTAACTACCTGGAACAGTCTCTGGTACTGAGGGTTGGGGATGTGGTAACTACCTGGAACAGTCTCTGGTACTGAGGGTTGGGGATGTGGTAACTACCTGGAACAGTCTCTGGTACTGAGGGTTGGGGATGTGGTAACTACCTGGAACCGTCTCTGGTACTGAGGGTTGGGGATGTGGTAACTACCTGGAACAGTCTCTGGTACTGAGGGTTGGGGATGTGGTAACTACCTGGAACAGTCTCTGGTACTGAGGGCTGGGGATGTGGTAACTACCTGGAACAGTCTCTGGTACTGAGGGTTGGGGATGTGGTAACTACCTGGAACAGTCTCTGGTACTGAGGGTTGGGGATGTGGTAACTACCTGGAACAGTCTCTGGTACTGAGGGTTGGGGATGTGGTAACTACCTGGAACAGTCTCTGGTACTGAGGGTTGGGGATGTGGTAACTACCTGGAACAGTCTCTGGTACTGAGGGTTGGGGATGTGGTAACTACCTGGAACAGTCTCTGGTACTGAGGGTTGGGGATGTGGTAACTACCTGGAACAGTCTCTGGTACTGAGGGTTGGGGATGTGGTAACTACCTGGAACAGTCTCTGGTACTGGGGATGTGGTAACTACCTGGAACAGTCTCTGGTACTGAGGGTTGGGGATGTGGTAACTACCTGGAACAGTCTATGGTACTGGGGATGTGGTAACTACCTGGAACAGTCTCTGGTACTGAGGGTTGGGGATGTGGTAACTACCTGGAACAGTCTCTGGTACTGGGGATGTGGTAACTACCTGGAACAGTCTCTGGTACTGGGGATGTAGTAACTACCTGGAACAGTCTCTGGTACGGAGGGTTGGGGACGTGGTAACTACCTGGAACAGTCTCTGGTACTGGGGATGTGGTAACTACCTGGAACAGTCTCTGGTACTGAGGGTTGGGGATGTGGTAACTACCTGGAACAGTCTCTGGTACTGAGGGTTGGGGATGTGGTAACTACCTGGAACAGTCTCTGGTACTGAGGGTTGGGGATGTGGTAACTACCTGGAACAGTCTCTGGTACTGGGGATGTGGTAACTACCTGGAACAGTCTCTGGTACTGAGGGTTGGGGATGTGGTAACTACCTGGAACAGTCTCTGGTACTGAGGGTTGGGGATGTGGTTGACTTTGAAGAGGTCTTTTTTCTCTCCATCCTCATCCTCCTCCACCAACATCATGGAGTCAATCAGAGAGTCCACCGCCGACAGCTGGTCCTCTGGGAACAGGAAACAAGAAACACATAAGCATCAAATGGATAAAAAACATTCAAGGAAAATAAAAGCCTACCTGAGGGAGTGTACATCCTAGGGCAGGAGTGGTCCACTAGCCTACCTGAGGGAGTGTACATCCTAGGGCAGGAGTGGTCCACAAGCCTACCTGAGGGAGTGTACATCCTGGGGCAGGAGTGGTCCACTAGCCTACCTGAGGGAGTGTACATCCTAGGGCTGGAGTGGTCCACTAGCCTACCTGAGGGAATGTACATCCTAGGGCACGAGTGGTCCACTAGCCTACCTGAGGGAGTGTACATCCTAGGGCACGAGTGGTCCACTAGCCTACCTGAGGGAGTGTACATCCTAGGGCAGGAGTGGTCCACTAGCCTACCTGAGGGAGTGTACATCCTAGGGCAGGAGTGATCCACTAGCCTACCTGAGGGAGTATACATCCTAGGGCAGGAGTGGTCCACTAGCCTACCTGAGGGAGTGTACATCCTAGGGCAGGAGTGGTCCACTAGCCTACCTGAGGGAGTGTACATCCTAGGGCAGGAGTGATCCACTAGCCTACCTGAGGGAGTATACATCCTAGGGCAGGAGTGGTCCACTAGCCTACCTGAGGGAGTGTACATCCTAGGGCAGGAGTGGTCCACTATCCTACCTGAGGACGTGTACATCCTAGGGCAGGAGTGGTCCACTAGCCTACCTGAGGGAGTGTACATCCTAGGGCAGGAGTGGTCCACTATCCTACCTGAGGGAGTGTACATCCTAGGGCAGGAATGGTCCACTAGCTTACCTGAGGGAGTGTACATCCTAGGGCAGGAGTGGTCCACTATCCTACCTGAGGACGTGTACATCCTAGGGCAGGAGTGGTCCACTAGCCTACCTGAGGGAGTGTACATCCTAGGGCAGGAGTGGTCCACTAGCCTACCTGAGGGAGTGTACATCCTAGGGCAGGAGTGGTCCACTAGCCTACCTGAGGGAGTGTACTTCTTGTTGTTCTCCAGAGAAGGGAAGCTGTACTGCCTGAGATCTTCCATGAACGGAAGCTGAACATACACCAGACACTAAGAACACAGAAGGTTCTAGAGTTAGCCCAATGGCGTCTGGTCCAAAACAGTGCACCATAAAGGGAATAGGGTATGACGTATTTGACTAACTCACCTCATACTTCTCCTTAATACAGGGGAAGGCTGCTCCTACTTGTGGGTTTCCATTGCGGGCGTAAACATACCTCACCACCGCCACCATCTTGAGGTCATCCAGAGCACGGATCAGACCTGAGAGAGCTACACCTGCATGCTGAGCTCAGACAGACAGGCAGACACAGGCAGACAGACACAGGCAGACAGACAAAATGAGTATGAAGACAAGTCCCTCTCTTGATTCAATAACAACACTATTCTCACCTCATCATCTTTAGGGGCAAACACCTTGAGGACCTGAGTCCCCACGAACTGGTGTCTGTTGATCTGTAGCAGAACAATACAGGTTAGAGGTTAGAGATTATGTTGGTCTGTAGCAGAACAATACAGGTTAGAGGTTAGAGGGTTGGTTGATCTGTAGCAGAACAATACAGGTTAGAGGGGCTGTTGGTCTGTAGCAGAACAATACAGGTTAGAGGTTAGAGGGTTGGTTGATCTGTAGCAGAACAATACAGGTTAGAGGGGCTGTTGGTCTGTAGCAGAACAATACAGGCTAGAGGGACTGTTGGTCTGTATCAGAACAATACAGGTTAGAGGGGCTCTTGATCTGTATCAGAACAATACAGGTTAGAGGGACTGTTGGTCTGTATCAGAACAATACAGGTTAGAGGGGCTCTTGATCTGTATCAGAACAATACAGGTTAGAGGGGCTCTTGATCTGTATCAGAACAATACAGGTTAGAGGGACTGTTGGTCTGTATCAGAACAATACAGGTTAGAGGTTAGAGGGTTGGTTGATCTGTATCAGAACAATACAGGTTAGAGGGACTGTTGGTCTGTATCAGAACAATACAGGTTAGAGGTTAGAGGGTTGGTTGATCTGTAGCAGAACAACACAGGTTAGAGGGACTGTTGATCTGTAGCAGAACAATACAGGTTAGAGGGACTGTTGATCTGTAGCAGAACAATACAGGTTAGAGGGGCTGTTGGTCTGTAGCAGAACAATACAGGTTAGAGGGGCTGTTGGTCTGTATCAGAACAATACAGGTTAGAGGTTAGAGGGTTGGTTGATCTGTAGCAGAACAATACAGGTTAGAGGGGCTGTTGATCTGTAGCAGAACAATACAGGTTAGAGGGGCTGTTGATCTGTAGCAGAACAATACAGGTTAGAGGGTTGGTTGATCTGTAGCAGAACAATACAGGTTAGAGGGGCTGTTGATCTGTAGCAGAACAATACAGGTTAGAGGTTAGAGGGTTGGTTGATCTGTAGCAGAACAATACAGGTTAGAGGGGCTGTTGATCTGTAGCAGAACAATACAGGTTAGAGGTTAGAGGGGCTGTTGGTCTGTAGCAGAACAATACAGGCTAGAGGGACTGTTGGTCTGTATCAGAACAATACAGGTTAGAGGGGCTCTTGATCTGTATCAGAAAAATACAGGTTAGAGGGGCTCTTGATCTGTATCAGAACAATACAGGTTAGAGGGGCTCTTGATCTGTAGCAGAACAATACAGGTTAGAGGGGCTGTTGGTCTGTAGCAGAACAATACAGGCTAGAGGGACTGTTGGTCTGTATCAGAACAATACAGGTTAGAGGGGCTCTTGATCTGTATCAGAACAATACAGGTTAGAGGGACTGTTGGTCTGTATCAGAACAATACAGGTTAGAGGTTAGAGGGTTGGTTGATCTGTATCAGAACAATACAGGTTAGAGGGACTGTTGGTCTGTATCAGAACAATACAGGTTAGAGGTTAGAGGGTTGGTTGATCTGTATCAGAACAATACAGGTTAGAGGGACTGTTGATCTGTAGCAGAACAATACAGGTTAGAGGTTAGAGGGTTGGTTGATCTGTAGCAGAACAATACAGGTTAGAGGGACTGTTCGTCTGTATCAGAACAATACAGGTTAGAGGGGCTGTTGATCTGTAGCAGAACAATACAAGTTAGAGGGTTGGTTGATCTGTAGCAGAACAATAGAGGTTAGAGGGTTGGTTGATCTGTAGCAGAACAATACAGGTTAGAGGGGCTGTTGATCTGTAGCAGAACAATACAGGTTAGAGGTTAGAGATTATGTTGGTCTGTAGCAGAACAATACAGGTTAGATGTTAGACGGTTGGTTGATCTGTAGCAGATCAATACAGGTTAGAGGGGCTGTTGATCTGTATCAGAACAATACAGGTTAGAGGTTAGAGGGTTGGTTGATCTGTAGCAGAACAATTCAGGTTAGAGGGGCTGTTGATCTGTAGCAGAACAATACATGTTAGAGGGTAAAGGTTAAACCTATTGAGATACAATCTCTTTTGTAAGAAGAGACCTGTTCAATTGCATTGAGAGCAATTCCCTCGCTCCACTTGATAAGACTATGTGTACATCCCAAATGGCACCCTATTCCCTATAGTGCACTGGTCCAAAGTAGTGCACTATATAGGGTATAGGGTGACATTTGG
Source organism: Oncorhynchus clarkii lewisi (assembly GCF_045791955.1). Classification (NCBI taxonomy): domain Eukaryota; kingdom Metazoa; phylum Chordata; class Actinopteri; order Salmoniformes; family Salmonidae; genus Oncorhynchus; species Oncorhynchus clarkii. The sequence goes on along the minus strand of NW_027259213.1, from coordinate 6,211 downwards.
GATGTAATCTATATGCTTTTTGTGAGTCTGTTTGACAGGAAACAGCAGCTGTATTACCATGCTCTGTTTGGTGAAGCCCAGCACAGCAAAACTCTTCCCATCTGTCTTGTACTTCATCTGGTCCTGGTCAACTTTGGAGAAGGGGACGATGTCACTGCCATAACGATACCCTTTAGAGAGGAGAGGAAGAACAGAGGAAGAGTGAAGTTCTCCCTTTAGAGAGGAGGAGAGGACGAGTGAAGTTCTCCCTTTAGAGAGGAGGAGAGGAAGAACAGGAGTGAAGTTCTCCCTTTAGAGAGGAGGAGAGGAAGAACAGGAGGAGTGAAGTTCTCCCTTTAGAGAGGAGGAGAGGAAGAACAGGAGGAGTGGAGTTCTCCCTTTAGAGAGGAGAGAGGAAGAGTGGAGTTCTCCCTTTAGAGAGGAGGGAGGACGAGTGAAGTTCTCCCTTTAGAGAGGAGAGGAAGAACAGAGGAAGAGTGAAGTTCTCCCTTTAGAGAGGAGGAGAGGAAGAACAGGAGGAGTGAAGTTCTCCCTTTAGAGAGGAGAGGAAGAACAGAGGAAGAGTGAAGTTCTCCCTTTAGAGAGGATGAGAGTAAGAACAGGAGGAGTGAAGTTCTCCCTTTAGAGAGGAGGAGAGGAAGAACAGGAGGAGTGAAGTTCTCCCTTTAGAGAGGAGAGGAAGAACAGAGGAAGAGTGAAGTTCTCCCTTTAGAGAGGAGAGGAAGAACAGAGGAAGAGTGAAGTTCTCCCTTTAGAGAGGAGGAGAGGAAGAACAGGAGGAGTGAAGTTCTCCCTTTAGAGAGGAGAGGAAGATGCTCTCATCCAGTGTCCATCTCACCTTGGAAACTTCCATGAATTTGTTCTACCAGTCAAAGGTTTCTTGAACCTTGTAAAAACGACTACTGAATGGATGGCAGGAACCTAGCCGTTTGAGACAACACTCGTATCACACACAGCTTTACTTCCTGATTTCTCTCACCTTGTATGGTGTCGTCCTTCTGTACCTCGGTCTCTTCGTCATCGTTCAGACAGTAAACTACATCTCTTTTTATGTCGTCTTTCTGGTGTGTCTGAGCATCTACCACCGACCACGACTTCCTGGGTCTCTCCTCACATACCTGCAAGGGTCAGACAGTCACTACACTAATTCACATCTTTCAGTTCCTGCTTTAGGGACAGTCCATCAGAGTAATAAGATCAGCCCTTCCCCGTCCCCTGGACGACACGTTCAGCCCTTCCCCGTCCCTTGGACGACACACGTTCGGCCCTTCCCCGTCCCCTGGACGACACACGTTCAGCCCTTCCCCATCCCCTGGACGACACACGTTCTGCCCTTCCCCGTCCCCTGGACGACACACGTTCTGCCCTTCCCCATCCCCTGGACGACACACGTTCAGCCCTTCCCCATCCCCTGGACGACACACGTTCAGCCCTTCCCCGTCCCCTGGACGACACACGTTCAGCCCTTCCCCGTCCCCTGGACGACACACGTTCAGCCCTTCCCCGTCCCCTGGACGACACACGTTCGGCCCTTCCCCGTCCCCTGGACGACACACGTTCAGCCCTTCCCCGTCCCCTGGACGACACACGTTCAGCCCTTCCCCGTCCCCTGGACGACACACGTTCAGCCCTTCCCCGTCCCCTGGACAACACGTTCGGCCCTTCCCCGTCCCCTGGAAGACACGTTCGGCCCCTCCCCATCCCCTGGACGACACGTTCGGCCCTTCCCCGTCCTCTGGAAGACACGTTCAGCCCTTCCCCATCCTCTGGAAGACACGTTCAGCCCTTCCCCATCCTCTGGAAGACACGTTCTGCCCCTCCCCATCCCCTGGAAGACACGTTCGGCCCCTCCCCATCCCCTGGAAGACACGTTCGGCCCCTCCCCATCCCCTGGAAGACACGTTCGGCCCCTCCCCATCCCCTGGACGACACGTTCGGCCCTTCCCCGTCCTCTGGAAGACACGTTCGGCCCTTCCCCGTCCTCTGGAAGACACGTTCAGCCCTTCCCCATCCTCTGGAAGACACGTTCTGCCCCTCCCCATCCCCTGGAAGACACGTTCGGCCCCTCCCCATCCCCTGGAAGACACGTTCGGCCCCTCCCCATCCCCTGGACGACACGTTCGGCCCCTCCCCGTCCTCTGGACGACACGTTCGAACCCTCCCTGGTCAACAGTAGTGCACTGAATAAGGTGCTATTCAAGAGACAGTGATACTCTACTTACTGCTTTGTAGCCAACAATCTTGATGGACAGAGAGCTGCCGATGGTCAGAGTACAGGGCCAGGCCATGGGTCTCTTCTCAACACGTTTAAACACAGACAACTTCTCTATAGCATCACTGCAAGACAGAGAGGAGAGGAGACTGTCAGAGCAGGACAACCTCAGTCTCTGTGTGGCATCAGAATATAGCCTCAAACTCAGAGCTTTGACCTAAATGACTCCCTATAGCGCCCCTCTGCCACCCTCTAGTCCCCCCCTACCACCCTATAGGCCCCATCTACCACCCTCTAGTCCCCCACCAGACCACCCTAAAGGTCCCCTCCACCACCCTATAGCCCCCCCCCCCCCCCCCCATCACCCTATAGGACCCCTCCACCACACTATAGGTCCCCTCCACCACCCTATAGGCCCCCCCCCTCCACCACCAAATAGGCCCCCGCCCCTCCACCACCCTATAGCAACCCCTCACCACCCTATAGACCCCCCCTCCACCACCCTATAGACCCCCCCTCCACCACCCTATAGGCCCCCCCCCTCCACCACCCTATAGGTCACCTTCACCACCCTATAGGTCACCTTCACCACCCTATAGGTCCCCTCCACCATCCGATATCCCCCCTCCACCACCCTATAGCCCCCCCTCCACCACCCTATAGGTCACCTTCACCACCCTATAGGTCACCTCCACCACCCTATAGGTCCCCTCTACTACCCTATAGCCCCCTCCCCCCTCCAGGGCCCCTCTACCACCCTATAGGCCCCCCCACCACCCTATAGCCCCCCCCTCCCTATAGGTCCCCTCTACCACCTTATAGGTCCCCTCTACCACCTTATAGGTCCCCTCTACCACCCTATAGGCCCCCCCTCTACCACCCTTAGCCCCCCCCCCTCCACCACCCTATAGGTCCCCTCCACCACCCTATAGGTCCCCTCCACCACCCTATAGGTCCCCTCCACCACCTTTAGGTCCCCTCTACCACCCTATAGCCCACCTTCACCACCCTATAGGTCCCCTCCACTACCCTATAGCCCCCCCTCCCTATAGGTCCCCTCTACCACCTTATAGGTCCCCTCTACAACCCTATAGCCCACCCCCCCCACCACCCTATAGCCCCCACTACCATCCTATAGGTCCCTTCCACCACCACCCTATAGGCCCCCTCCACCACCACCCTATAGGTCCCATCTACCACCCTATAGCCCCCCCCCCGCCACCACCCTATAGGTCCCCTCCACCACCCTATAGCCCCCCCCCCCCCCGCCACCACCCTATAGGTCCCCATCTACCACCCTATAGGCCCCCCCATCTACCACCCTATAGGCCCCCCCCTCCACCACCCTATAGGTCCCCTCTACCACCCTATAGCCCCCCCCCCCCTCCACCACCATATAGGTCCTGTCTACCACCCTATAGCCCCCCCACCCTCGACCACCCTATAGCCCCCCTCCACCACCCTATTGGCCCCCTCCACCACCACCCTATAGGCCCCCCCCCTTCCACCACCCTATAGCCCCCCTCCACCACCCTATAGGCCCCCTCCACCACCACCCTATAGCCCCCCCCCCCTCCCTATAGGTCCCCCCCTCCACCACCCTATAGGCCCCCCCCTCCACCACCCTATAGGCCCCCCCTCCACCCTATAGACCCCCGCCCCTCCACCACCCTATAGGTCCCCTCCACCACCCTATAGGCCCCCCCTCTCTCTACCAACCCTATTGGCCCCCCTAGAACCCCCTCGACCACCCTCCAGGCGTCCCTAGACCCCCTGCAGGCCCCCCTAGACCCCCCTCCAAGCCCTGGTCAGAAGTACAGCACAATATAAGGAATAGGGTAACATCTGGATTGCAGACCCCAGTGACTTCCTACCTGAAGGTGTAGACTTCCTCCAGACCATCCTCCTCATCCAGAGACATCATGACCTTCTTGGTCATCTCCAGCCCCTGCTGCTGCTCTCTGGACAGAGCTTTACCCCCGTGGGGGGGGTTGGAACCCCCTCCATCTACAGGGAAGGGTAGGCTGGAGGAACAGAGGTTAAGGGGTCAGTTTGGAGTCATTCCGTGGCTGTCCCCCAAATCGCCAGAACCTGGCCAAAAGTACTGCATTATACAGGAAATATGATGCTATTTCAGATGAAGCGCATTTCAGATGAAACGCAGATGAAGCATTGAGTGCATGTAGATGCACTCAATGCTTCCATGATATACGACAAGCCATTCGAGATCTCTACAGTAGAATAACACATAGACACACAAGAACTGCAGAGTGATGCCGGCTCTCTTCAGGTTGCCTATGATAATGTCCAGCTGGTCAGGACTGCTCGGTGTGTTCAGGTCTGTGAGCATGACGATGTTCAGACGCTCATATTTCTTCCCCCTGAAGAACAGTCAAACAGAACAGAGTTACATAGGAAACATGATCACCCATGAACCAAATCAGAACACAGTAGCTCCTCCAATGGGGTCCTTTTTGTCATTTACAATCATTCTGGTAACACTTTACTTGACTCTCAGCATCATAACCTGTCATAACAGCTGACAACTTGCCATGAGGTCACAACACTCACGACCCATATATTTACACCTGTTGGGCCATAAAATAACGCAATATATGTCATGTCAGACCAAAGGATACATTTCCACCGGTCTAATGTCCATTGCTCGTGTTTCTTGGCCTCAGCAAGTCTCTTCTTATCATTGGTGTCCTTTAGTAGTGGTTTCTTTGCAGCAATTTGACCATGAAGGCCATGATTCACACAGTCTCCTCTGAACAGTTGATGTTGAGATGGGTCTGTTACTGGAACTCCATGAAGCATTTATTTGGGCTGTAATTCTGAGGCTGGTAACTCTAATGAACTTATCCTCTGCAGCAGAGGAACTCTGGATCTTCCTTTCCTGTGGAGGTCCTTGTGAGAGCCAGTTTCATCATAGCGCCTGATGGTTTTTGCGACTGCACTTGAAGAAATGTTCAAAGTTCTTGAAATGTTATGGTTTGACTGACCTTCATGTCTTAAAGTAATGGACTGTCGTTTCTCTTTGCTTATTTGAGCTGTTCTTGCCATAATATGGACTTGGTCTTTTACTAAATAGGGTTATCTTCTATTTACCAATCCTACCGTGTCACAACACAAGTGATTGGCTCAAACGCATTAAGGAGGAAAGAAATTCCACAAATTAGCTTTGAACAAGATACACCTGTTAATTGAAAAGCATTCCAGGTGAAGCTGGTTGAGAGAATGCCAAGAGTGTGCAAAGCTGTCATCAAGGCAAAGGGTGGCTACTTTGACGAACCTCAAATATAAAATATATTTTGATTTGTTTAACACTAACACGTCCATATGTGTTACTTCATAGTGTTGATGTGTTCATTATTATTCTACAATGTAGAAAACAGTAGAAATAAAGAAAAACCCGTGAATGAGTAGGTGTGTCCTAACTTTTGGCTGGTAGTGTATGTGTCATGACCATACAAGTTACGACAAGTTATGTCAGCTGTTATGACATTGTGACATGGTTATGACGCTGGGTGTCAGGTAAAGACTTACCCTAATAATATATTGATTAGATGTTCCTATCCAGTCTCACCATAATATATTGATTAGATGTTCTTATCCAGTCTTACCATAATATATTGATTAGATGTTCCTATCCAGTCTTACCATAATATATTGATTAGATGTTCTTATCCAGTCTCACCATAATATATTGATTAGATGTTCCTATCCAGTCTCACCATAATATATTGATTAGATGTTCTTATCCAGTCTTACCATAATATATTGATTAGATGTTCCTATCCAGTCTTACCATAATATATTGATTAGATGTTCCTATCCAGTCTTACCATAATATATTGATTAGATGTTCTTATCCAGTCTTACCATAATATATTGATTAGATGTTCCTATCCAGTCTTACCATAATATATTGATTAGATGTTCCTATCCAGTCTTACCATAATATATTGAATAGATGTTCTTATCCAGTCTTACCAT